>NC_056731.1:671475608-671495608 GCF_019279795.1 Protopterus annectens
ATTTATATAAATGAAAACAAACCTCATTGACACAATCCTAGTTGCAAGCATCTTACATCACAAACCATACTGACACACTTCCAGTTGCAAACATTATACATCACTTATAATCTACCCAGCCCTTTTCAGTCAGATATTACATAGCTCATTTAAGTCCTGCATTTGTTTAAACCTCATTCCTCCCATGTATGTATTGTTCCCACAATTCCCAGTTTTCCTATGTAGTTTGCTCCTACCCTTTTTTAAAGATCTCACTTCTAGTTGTTTTAACTCTGTTATTATACTCATTACTGCTAATGTAGTTGGTTGACAAGAATAGTCCCATTCATCCAGAAGCCTATTTTCTAGGGAAAACCAAAATGACACTCACACTGACTATATGAAATTTGGCAAGGGCATGGGGAAAGTTCACCAACACTTTTTGATAAATGGCATGCAATCTTTTACTGCTGTCTAAGTTACTACTACCTCAAGCAGACTTTTAGCATCTTACCTGAGGGATGGCATACTTATGAGTGCAGTGCTACAGTGACAGGTTTGGAAGCTGAATCCATATATTAGGGGTGGGAATATAACCTACAGCTTTCTCATTTTCTATCAAGAAAAAGTGAGTGTGCTATCTTTTGAGCCACTGACACTGATCCATCCATAATTTCATTTATAGTCTACTTAAGATAAGTTCTCCACAATTTTACTCATGTAGAAAGGAAGACTTATCAGTTTATAATTTGAAGGATTGTACTGTAGGCCCTTTATTTTATAAATTGTTTTAATTATAGTAGTATATTATTCCTTGAAGCTAGTTAAAATTGGTGAACAATGGTTCTTTTTTTATACTGACCAAAGGCTTGTAAATCTCTGTTGCCAATTCCAGCATAATGAGTGTCATTATTAATTGTTAAACCCAAAGGATGTTTAATGCATCACTAGTCTGAATGGGAACTTTATTTGTATCTCATTCCAGATTAAGGTCTTTTGATAACTTTGTAGGAATACTAACATACTTTTTCAGTACTAATAGAATATTTCTACCTTTTCATCAGCACACTTCTCACATTGTTAATCAATAGGGCAAGTATCTTATGTTTAAACTACATGACTCTAATAAATCTAATAAAGAATGGTTTGTTATCCCTGCACTCAGTCACCCAGCTAATGTTCAAAGAAGCTTTTTCTATTCTAACTAATCTTTTGACCTGTTTACACAAACAAGCATATCTTCCTTCATTTTCCAAATTTTGTAATTTTTCCATTTTTTTTAAAGGCTTTTTATCTTTCTATTAGTAAGATGTTTAGTTGTTTTTGTGAAGGACAACCTTATGGTATTAACTTTCTTTACAACCTGAAACTTATGTGATAGTAACATCATTGAATGTTGTCCATATTTTCTGTGTATTTGATTGCTTAAGATGATTACAAATGGATATTTTTTAGTAATAATTTTTAAGTATTGTTTTTGATTTTTGGTTAAAATGGTATACAGACCTATGATGACTATGAAATCAGCAAGCCATTTCACTGAAAATGAATTATTGATCATTTTCAGATAATATCAGTAGCACCTTATGCGTAGCCTCAAAATAAATCTTATTTATGCAAAATATATTGTGTATATTCCTTCTTTGGGTGGATTTGCTAATGATTTGTTTAAATTTGTTATTCATAAAATAATATAGGATTTTTTTCCACTAATTCAGATGCAGTTTTTGTGCATCTCCGTACTTATGCATGTGGATTAAAGTAACCCACTATTGTCTTGTTTTTATAGTCTCTCGAATAATGAAAGTCAAATAACTGCAGATTTTTTTTTATTTGCTGGAGGAGGGATAATAGGTACTATGTAACCATACAGGTTACTATTGATCAATTATCAACCTCTGTGTCTGACATCAGTTTTATTGTGAAGATTACTTAAGTGCTTATTCTTCCAAAACCTTGGTTGAATGCTTTAAAATTACATGCATTCCACCTTTCAATTCTTTAAACAAAGGCCTGATAGCTAGTATACATTTACCTAGGAATATGATCTATAAATCATGGGGTTTAATCCAACTTCCTGTTATAATGCCTACAACACAGCTAAGGTCTTGGATCACCTATAAATAGGTATCCATTTTGTTATTTGCACTTCTAGCATTTGTGTAGTAATATAATATAATTTAGTTTAAGGGGCTGTTAATATTTCTAACCCTGTCAAAGACTGTTATTATTTAGTATATCTGTGCTACAACATGAAAGTAATGAAGTAGTTAAAAGACTTTAACCCACTGATGTAAAATGCGTACCATCCAAAGAACCTACTACCTTTGGAATAAACTTCCACTCCACATCAGATTATGTAGTTTCATAGCTCTCTTTAAAAACAACCTTGATGACTAGATATGCATCTGTGATTTTACCCTTGGGCCTCATAATTAGAAGAAAACAACAGTAGGATTTAAACTGACTAGATTCCAAATGAGGAACTGAAGAGTCTTTCAAATTTAGATAATTTTTTGTATAGGGGGCTTAGAGGTCCAGTGTTAGGTATATAGAGTTTTCTTTTCCACTGTACTCTAGAACTGGTATTTTTAGTTCTGTGACATATTGTAACACATCTGTACTTGTTATGTAATACTTTCACCCTTCCTTCATTCTCAAGTGTGGGTTCTAACCTAAACTTTAGGCATCTAAGTTCATGATATGAATATTCATCTAAAGTGTCTTCAGAAATATTCCATCTGGAGGGGTGTGGCCAAGATGCCAGACTGCTAGCAGCACATAACTTTACCTCTGCTTATAATATATTACTCTGACAGGACATTTAACTTAATTTTTGAAAAAAATATTCAAACGTATATGAGAAGATACATAAATATAGGTCATTTATTATTTTTCAAAAATTATTACTGAAATAGAAGATTTTATCATTTTTTTCCTGTCAAGAAGTTTTCTACAAGTGATCCAAGTATGAGTAACTCGAAGAACTCACATCAGGAGAGGGTGGTAAAAAAGGAGTTACAGGCTTTAATATCAAATATCCAAGAACTGTCTCTAAAATTGGGCACACTAGAAACCAAAATTGACATTATAAAACAGGATTGCAGCAAGCAGTTGGACAGTCTAAATGAGGTGACTAAAAAACATTCTGAACACATTTTTTCTGTTGAAGAAACTGTAACTGATCTAGATGGCAGACTGACAGAGAGTGAAAGCTACAATGAATTTCTTTTGAAACAGAATACAAAATTAATAGAATAACTGGAAGACCTTGAAAGTAGGTCAAGGAAAAATAACATCAGAATTTATGGAGTACCGGAAAAGGAAGAAGACAATAATATGATATAATTCCTTAACAACGGGTTGCCTACAGCATTAAATTTGCCAAAATCTCTTTCAAAACCATTATCAACTACAGTGTCTCCTAACCACAGATCCATCATTGTCAGATAGTTGTCTTCCCAGAATAAGGATTTGGTATTGAAGTCTGCATGTACTAACTCTCCTATGAAGATAAAGGAAAAAAATCATTCATTCTGACAATGATTACACATTTTCTGTCATCATTAGTAGGAATGAATGTGTGCCCTTAATTAAATCTCTTAAAAAAGCTAACATTAAGGCTCAAATACTTTTTCCTGCCAGAATAAAAATATTTTTATCAGAGGATGAGAAGATTTTCAAGTCATTACCTGAAGCCATGGATTTTATCCAAAATTAAAAAATATTGACTGAGCATCCTTTTCTTCTTAATAAAATCGAAGGTCAGAATGTACCAAAAAAAAAAACAGATGCAGACACACACACACACACACACACACACACACACACACACACACACACACACACACACACACACACACACACATTATGTTTGATTCAAATGTTTTCAATGTTAAACAGCATGCTCACTGACAGTTTAAAAAAATCACAAAGTCTGAAGAGACATGCGACAAAAAATGGATGGACTATCAAAGAAGGAGCAAATAAAAAACTAAAGGACAAATAAAAAAGATACTACTAAATGTAAATTATTTTGTTGCAAGATTCATTACTTAGTTTATTACTGGGAATCTTCAACAATGTAAAGGTTAAGTGTGTGTGTGTTTTTATCTATCTCACTGTATGTGCATTATTAGAGGGTTATAATTAACATAACAATATACCCACTAGGGTTCAAAGCTATACAGTGATATCATTAATAAATGATATCTTAAAGAAAATATATTCATGTGCGTGAATGGTGGTGTAACACTACAGTACATACTGAATATGCTTTGGGTTTACATTACATAGGGCTTTTGTATCAAAATTGTTTTGGTGTTATTAGGTGGAGTTTAAACAAAATGATTTTGTTTTCTTGATGTTTTGAAAGAAATGCTTAGTCTATGATTAGTATATATTTAATTATTTGATTATCTGCATATCTGTATATAATACAGTAATAGATAGTGCTACAGGCTGACTAAATGATATAACTTGTTTAATCCTAACAGATAACTTAAACATGTAATATGTCTGTAAATTAATGCTTTGAAGGAAAAATATTGCTTTACTAACATGGCTAAGTATGGGCAGATCATATTTTCTATTGTAAAGGCTACTTGAGCGTTTATTTATTTCACAGGAACAAGAAAAGCTTCATAGTTTGAATTTCCCACATAATAAGCTTCCTTTCTGGCTTCTGTGACTGTTTTAAAAGTGCGTGAACATGTACAAGGCATCAGTGACAAGTCTAAGAAGCTAGAAGGAAGGTAACACAAGATGATGCCACATGACCTTTGAACGCACGCACTGTCTCAAACGTGGAAATAAAGCTGAAAATGAAAGTTGAAAGGAAAAGAACTGGATTTTAGCTATATTTTGGGTTTAAAAGCTTCTAAAGGTTTGGATTTGTTACAAAAATCTATTCTAATGAAAGTGGAGAGTTAATTTTGGGATTATCTTTATAGCTTAGAGGGGAACACTGTAATTTAATGCTAATGCATGACTGTTGTTTAGAAACAGTGAAGTAAGGAGGGAAGCAATGATGTTCATAGACAGAATGTTCTTTAAAGATAATACATAGCAATATGATTAAATAAATAGCATGTGCAGTAATTATAATGTAAAGTTGTATACAGGTCTTTATTTTTGATGCATTCATGAATAAGCAGTTATATCTTGTATAAGGTCTTGTCAAAGTATAAGATAAAATGCATTACATTCAAAGGTAGTTGCAATGCAAAAAGAAAGACTTCAATATAGGTAATATAGGAAATGTTTATTAGTGTCTTATGTCAAGATGGATTTCATTTCATTTGGTGAAGTTAACCTCATATGGTACAGTATAGTGTAACTGTTTATATGCATTACTACAAAAGATTTCACTGCAATTAAATAGTGTACTTTATAAGTTCATGTTTGATAGGGTTACTTTAAACTATTTTATTGTTTATATATTCTATGATTAAAGCAGACGCTAACTGTGTATGTAATTAGTGTGCGAGAAGGGGTTAGTGGATGCTTTGGTTAATCTATTAACTAAACCTGGAACTTTATGTTTGCTTGTATGTGTATATAGTTACTGGTTTCAGAATTCATTAGTAAAGATATTTGATTCATCCATGATAAATAATTTCATGAGATATTTCAAGTTATTGTACATGGAATGTATTATAGATGTTCTAAACATAACTTTAGTCTATGATGATTTATAAATGCTTATCATTAAATGTTAATGGTTTAAACAATAACATCAAAAGAGCTGGTTTGCTTAAGTTTATTAAAATGCATAAAGCTCAGATAATTTTCTTGCAAGAAACTCATTTATTGAAGAATGATTTACAGAAATTATCTTTTAATGGTTATGCAGTACTTGCTGATTCTTGCTTTAAGTCCAAAAGAAGAGGCAGTCTTATATTATGGAACAATACTTATACAATACCTAAAATTTTAAACACATTTTCAGATAAAGATGGAAAGTTAAGTTTAGTAGTGCTGGAAATTAATAGGAAATGCAACACATTGGTAAATTCATATTGGATACATGAGTTAGGAACTAAATATGTAAACAATTATCTGGATTTCATTACACTATATACAAAGGGGGGAATTATATTGGCAGGAGATTTTAATTGTTTATTAACAGATAAAGACACTTCTAAAAGCAGTAAAGTTAAATTAACAACACACGCTAAGAAGCTAAATAATTTTATTGCCTCAATGAGTTTTAGGGACATACATAATTTAAGAGTACAAAATTCACTTCATTATACACACTATTCTTTCAGATTTGGCAAGCAAACAAATATTGACAAGATTTTTGTTTCAATCAGCATCTACTTAAAAATAAGTGATGTTTTGATAAAGTCATGCCCACTTTTTGACCACAATGCTTTTTTTTAGTTTGACTGTGAAAAATGATGACTTGATAATTTTATAAAAAATTCCAGCATATATAACAAAACTAAAAAGTTTTAGGGAGTGGATACTGAAAGAAATAAATACATTTGTTGAAATCAATAATAATGGTAAGGTAACAGACATCATATTATGGGATGCATTAAAAGTTTACATATATGGTAGAGTAAAAGCTGGGTACTTTTAAAAAAGAAAGGAATGGGATAAATAACTTTCAGAACTACAAACCAAAATAGATATGTTAAAACTAAATTTAATTTAAATGATAAAGCAGTACATATTGAAATTTCAAAATTAAATCAAAAATATTTAGAAATACTAAATCATAAACTTGCTGTAAACATAGAAAAAATAAAATTAAAATCCTATTCAGTAAACCCTAGACATTTACATAAACTAGCTATTAGATTCAAACAAATTAGTAAACAAAACCACATTAATGAAATTAAGTATAGGAGTAATAACTCAATTAAAAGAACAACTGAGTTAAGAGGTATATTAGAAGCATTTAAAACATATTATAGATCAATCAATGATACATATTCACATCTAGGGGCAGACAATGTAGTAGATACATTTCTCAAGGAAAATATAAACACTAAGTTGTCAAATCAACAAAACAACATACTAAATAAACAAATAACTTTAGCAGAAGTGAAAGAACAAGTCAAAAATCTGAAGGACAATAAAGCCCCAGGACTGGATGGGATAATAGCAGAAATATATAAGATTTTTCCAAAATACATAACAAAAGATGTTACTAAATACTTTTTCCATGGTTAAACAAGACTTAATGATCCCCCTTCTTGGAAGTACTCAATAATTTGCCCTATTTTGAAACAAGGTAGGGACCCCAAATCATGTGCATTCTATAGACCTATATCATTATTAAACATCAATTATACATTTTTTTATGTCCATCCTGGCCAAGAGACTAAAGAATATATTACCTAATTTAATACATTAGGACCAAACAGGATTTATCTTGATTAGGAAAGTGTATGATAACATTATTAAGTTACTATCACTAATAGATATTGCAGAAGCAACCAACTATCATTAGTTTAGACATAGATAGGGCATTCAACTCCATTAGCTGGTCATATTTACATAACAATTTTGATGGGCATACTTTTACTTCAGATTTTACAAACCTAATACAGAAAATATACAATGAATCACAAGCATATGTTAAAATTGGTTCATGTTTATCATCTCCACTAATAATTCAAAAAGGGACTAGACAAGGATGCCCAATGTCCCCATTATTATATGTTCTATCAGTGGAATCTTTTGCTTATTATATTAGAAATGACTCAAACATAAAAAGATTTTATGTAAATGAGGAATACTGTCCAAATGTCCGCCTATTAGCGAATGATATTTTATTAACAACTAGTGATATAGATAGCTCTTTCTAGTATATTATAAATGTTATGAATCAATTTGGGAAAATGTCAGGGTTTATATTTAACCAAAATAAGACCAAAACATTATTAATCAATAAGAAAATACATAGAAATCTACTAAAGTATAATACATGTAATTGGGAAAATGATATGACAGACTATTTAGGGATTAGTATAAAGAAGACATGTAAAGAGACTATTAAATTAAATTATACCAATCTATTAGCTACAATCAGCGATTTGACTAAAAAATGGAAGAAAATGTTTTTCACTATAGAAGACAGATTCTCATTAATAAAAATGATTATTTTGCCCCAAATTTTATTTTATACACAATCACCGATTTTACAGCCACCTACAAATTTTTTAAAACAAAATAGATTCCATATTACTTACATTTCTTTGGTTTCCACAAAAAACAAGAATAGCTTACAAATGGCATGTTAGAGCCTGGAACAGCAATGGGATTGGATTTCCTAATATAGAATTATAGTCCAAATCTGTTATTATCAATATAATATTACATTAAGTCATACTGATGAAAACGCAGCATTTGGTGAATTTAGAAGAGCGTTCATGTTACATTTTGTACGGCTCTACAATTTGAGCACTTTATTTTAGTGGATTTTGGTGTCAATAAATTCCTCCGATCACTACCAGCGAGCCCAAGCACTTTTTTTGTATTTATTGGTTGGTTAGTAAGTGCTCGTATCTGTTGTTTGCTTCATAATATTACATTGGATTACATCTTTATATACTTCTAGTTGGAAATAACTACATGAGATTCATATAAGTGCTACTAAAAATGTGGAAACGCAATTTAAGGAATCCTTCGGAATATACAAAATGTATTGGCTACTTCATGAGTTTTGCCTATACAATAAGAGGTTTAGCCACTTCTCATATGGTATAAATCAAATATTTTACATTTTTAAGACCTAGTGAAGTCCAATTGTTTTTGAACGGATGAAAGCACTAATCCTTAAAGTTTCTGGTGAACTTCTACGCTCAGCTTTGGAGTTTTGTCATTTACATTTTTAAGAACATAATAGATAACAATTATAGCTTAAAACAAATATTTTTCCTTATATTCCCCATATCTTCTATTCCAAATTGCTTAGATTCCTTTAATATAAACAAAATGCTGAACCTTAAAGAGAATGACTTAAAATTCTTGAACCAATTTATAGATAAAAAGAGCATCCAATCAATTAACTTTTTTTCTAGCCAGATTTAATGTTTGCCAAAATAATTGGTTATGTGTTCAATCATTACAATTTATTGAAAGTAAAGTGAGAGTATCAATAAATTTAGAAACTGATTCTATACCAAGGTTGATATCAGTTATTTATATGGTGTAATTCAATGAATATTGAACATAAATTAAGCATATCACCTATATAAAAAATCTTACGAGAGGATGTACTTACTTTTGACTCAGCTTTTTGGAATTACTCTATGAAGATTAATGGTGAACCTCTGTCTAATGAAAATAAGAAATGGTTACTAAAATCAATAAATGGCACATCATCATCATCACTATATTGGAGATTATGTACCTGGAAATTTATCCATAGAAGTTTTCATACCCGCAAAAAATTGATCTCATAACTAAAAGTAAAGAAAGTAAATGCTGGAGGTGTGGTGAAATTCTTGAAGCCAACTGGGTTTGTATGTTCATCGAATGTAAAACTCTCACACATTATTGGAGTGATTTTAGACATTTCACAAAAGCTTTGTGGTCTGATAACTGTCAAATCACTATTTTATTGCTATTATTTAATGTACCTATCCCAGCTGTGATTCGCAAATATCAGTTTCCTGTTCTTTGGTCAATTTTAGCTATTGCTAGAAAGATTGTTACATTGAAAGGGAAAATAAGCAAGATCTTATGTTTGCTGAGTTTATTTCACTAGCAAAATTTGTATGTAAAAAAGAAATGCAAACCACTTGTTATAGAACATCTAATGTAACACATAAAAGAATAGCGTGGCAAAAACTGGAAAATTTATTAGATAAATATTGATAAATATTTCTGCATAAAGCAAATGTTTTATATGGATGACTGCATATAGCGTAAATAGCTGTTACATATATATATATATATATATATATATATATATATATATATATATACATTGTATGTTGAAATATGTATTTGTTCATGTTTATTAACAAAATTAAATAAAAATGTTTTGACAAAAAAAAAAAGAAATGTTCCAGCTCAGATTTGCCTGCCACACTTGTCCTGATTTAGTTACATACCTTTATAGTATGATGGTTTAGAACCAACCTTAGACTGCTTAACTTTGTCTATCTGTTGTTTATTTCCATCATGTATGTTTGTAAAAAGCTAAATTAACAGTTATTCCCTGATTTCAAGTGCCTGACATTTGTTATTTTGATTGGTCAATGACAATGAAAGGCCAGTGAGGTGAATTTATGAACAGTATCAAAAAAGTATCAGACAAGGATGTGTTACAGATATTACAAAACATAGTTTTGTCAACTAATTTCTTATCCAGTACTGACCTGAGTATAGGGACTTGTCCTAAATTGCACAGCTAAAGTTCATATAAGGAAGAACCTATGTTTATTAAGCTTAAAACACATTATACTTTCATTAAAGACCTTTATCTTCAAGAATGGGTAAAAGAGATGGATGGATTTAAGCATGCGTAATTATGAGGAGCTGGATTATAGTTACTGTACATTATGTAGTTTGTACAAACCACTTGTTATTTATTTTGTAACAAATTATTAAATGCATAAAGAATCTGAGCTTCAACTTTTAAAACTTCTAATAGAAAAGAAGATTGTCCTATAACAAGGAAAATCACTAGTCAAAAAAGTGAAAAGTAAATACAAAGTTTCTTAAAGTAATTATTTGTATGAAAACTTTTTTGTGAAAACAAGGAAGAAGTTGTGTACAGTGCATGCATCACTTGCATTATTAGAAGAAAATACTAAATCCTTAGATTTTAAAACTTTATTGATAAAGCAAGAAGTTACAAGTGGTACTTGTTATGTAGAGTCTAAAAGAGCTAAAAAACATTTGCCTTAGTTGTAAAACTTAAGTTGTTACAAAGTATTGTACAGTAAATGTCTAATACTAATGGTATTTAATCACTGATAGATACTACAACTGGAAAAAAATGAAGAGTGGACAGATAGTGTTGATCAAATTTCCTTCCTTTCCTCAAGTTATAAATTGCCTTATAACTAATATCACATTATATAGGGCAATGCGGTTTACAGAGTAATTGCTGTTAATTGAGTGATGTTTTTTTCTGTGTAGAAACTCATCAGATGTGCTATTCCTCACAAAGTTCAATGTAACTCCTTGAGTATGTACCAATAAACACATTCTCATGGCTAATGTTCTTATTATTCAAGGAATAACAAACACATCTAGTAATTAATGTTTTGTACACAAACACACATCCAGAGTGTTAGATCTCTCTTTCCAAGTACACACATATCCCTCATGTTTTCCTGTTAGTTGCATTCCAGTAAAGCAATGGCTTCTCCCTCCCACCCTTCCTGTAAGTTAGAGCCTCTTTTCTCTGCCTGTCTTCTCTTTTTTAATTCCCTCCTTTTTCCTGGGTAATTTGGATTATGTGTGAGGCCTTGAGCAAGTGGTGCTTCATATGGCTCAAGTAGTCTGAAATTCTTTGACAACTAGTTTTTTGGTTGGATGAGCCATTTGGGAGATTGCTGGGCCATACATCATTATGTTTGTTGGGAATCAGTTATCTGTTACATGTGGAATTTGAATTTTAAACATTGGTTATGAATCAATGAACATTCAGTTGTTGGTTTGGTTTTAATAAAATTAGTCACAATGTTTATCCTGCATGATGTTTTATTGGGGGAGTGGGCTCATAGACAATATATAGTGTAGTCCCAATAAAGCACATAACTAAAACTTTTATGGCCAAATTTGGATGAGCTTAATAAGTGTTAAAGATAACAGTTAGTAAAAACAATAGCAAAATCTTCATTCAGGAAATCATACGCAGATGGAAGTACACCATAAAACAAACAAAAAGGCGAACGCTGACACCACACTATGTAGCTTGAGAAACTGAAAACAATGAAGCAAACTCGTGCAAACCAGCAGGACTAAATAAAACACTTTTAATAACAGTTGAGCGCTTTCACCTGTTACAATACAGGCTTCCTCAGAACAAAGAACCATTCTGAATTACAGCCCTTAAATAGATGTTTTGGCTCCAAAAATTTTAAAGCAACATACTCCACTAAAACTTTCTACATAAACAATAAACAGAAACATTCCAAAATGAATAGGTGACAGAAGTAAACATATATATTGTAAATACATATATATCCTGTAAAATATAATACACAAATTCCTCTGAAATTCATATTTGTTAAAAACATATGTTTCTATAAAAACACTGACTCAACTTATTTATAAACAATTTGACACTAACGTATTTTGTATAGCAGAGGTTTAATAGACAGTGATTCATTCAAACCTGGGGGTGAGGCAGCATCAGTAAAAATTTGCCACCACATTTCTCTATAAGACAACCAACTCTTATAGTCTCCCCCCCTAGGGTCTATTTGAATAAGGTCAATAATACTAAAAGTGAATTTGTGTTCAGAACCCTCTTGTTTTATGTGCTTATATAGGGCATTCTTCTCATCTCTCTTTTTAATGGAGTAAAAATTACCGCATATTCTTTTGTTCAGCTGTCTCTCGGTCTTCCCAATGTAGAAAGCGGGACAAGCTGAACATAATGCGATATATATGACAAGTTTAGTAGTACAATAACCTGCCTTGAATCTAATAGAGGTGTTGGTAGTATTGCTTAACCTAGTGCCTTGACTGTTGTTAATAGCAAAGCACCAGTTGCATCTACCACACTTCTGTGTAGGTTTAGAAGTGTTAGTATTCAGAAACACCATATTTTCTAACAACCTTTTCAAGGTCATACCCATTTTATTTACAAAGTGGGGTTTATCACCTAAAATGTTGGACATAGAAGCATCTACCATAATAATAAACCAACTTTTATTAACCAATTGCCTCATTCTATAACTACAAGGACCATATTCGATTACACAAGCTTTGTTTAAATCACTACGACTAACTCTAGCAAGGGAAACAATATTATTACCTTGAGAATTCATTCCTAACAAAGGTGTGTACCTAGAACCCCAGCCTTGAATAACCTGCTTGCTTACATTTTGCATCATACCAAGGTCATAACCTCTATCACTGAACATAGCTGTAATATACTCAACTTCAGCTATCATATCTATGTAGTCTGAAGTCATTCTAACTGCTCTAATCAACTGTCCCTTATAGATGTTCCTTAAAAGACTTTTTGGGTGATTACTAGAATATTCAAGATAGTTGTTAGAAAAAGTGGGTTTCCTGTATTTTCTTGATTTAAACCCAAAATTAGCCGGAGAGATGAGGGTGTCAAGGTATGCCAGACCATCATGACTGAATGCGTGTGTAAATTTCAAATAAGAACTACTGGTATTAATAAATTCTATAAATTCAGTCAATGTCTCAGTGTCACCATCCCATAATATATATATATATATATATATATATATCGTCAAGGTAACGAGTATAATATTTGATGTGAAGATATAAGTCACTGGTGAACACTACAGACTCCTCCCAGTTGAGCATGACCATATTAGCAAAAATGGGAGCACACGCAGCACCCATAGCTACACCCTTAATTTGTTTAAAAATCTCTCCTTCAAAAAAGATTAAATTGTTGTCCAATACCATACTCATCATATCTGTAATCAACCATATCTTATCCCAATCCAACCCTGCATATTTAGTAATACTACGATTAAATGCTTCTAACCCCTCACTTTTGGGGATGCAGGAGAAAAGGTCTATGACATTAATAGTCACGTATAACAAATCTTTTTTATATAAATGTGTAGGAAAATAAGCTAAAAAATACCAAGAATCCTTGGCAAGATGAGATACCTTTTCGTACACATGTTTCAAAGTATGGTCAATGACCACACCCAAAGGGAAAGTTTTAGATCTGCTGCCAGAAACAGTTGGTCTAAAAGGTGGGTCAGACACATTCTTATGAACTTTGGGGATGCCAACTAGCTTGGCTAACACAGGAAATTCCACTTTGACAAAGTTGTAAGTATCCAAACTAATTCGCCTATCTATAAGAAAGTCCTCAAGGTGACAATCAATTTTTCTATAGGCTATATTAAGTTCATTAACAGATATGATCTCATAGCTGTCAGTAGAATGTAAAATATCATGAAGTTTAGAGGTATATGTAAGTTCATCAAAAAGAACTATACCCCCACCCTTGTCAGGTTTCATCACCCTTATTGATCTGTTCTTCCTCAACATTTGTAGGGTGTCCTGTTCTTCTCTAGAAAAATTATGTTCCATTCTCCTAAGCTTATTTTTGTTGTTAAGCACATAAATCTGCTTAACAGATGAACTTGAAAAGGTTGTTAGAAAATATGGTGTTTCTGAATACTAACACTTCTAAACCTACACAGAAGTGTGGTAGATGCAACTGGTGCTTTGCTATTAACAACAGTCAAGGCACTAGGTTAAGCAATACTACCAACACCTCTATTAGATTCAAGGCAGGTTATTGTACTACTAAACTTGTCATATATATTGCATTATGTTCAGCTTTTCCCGCTTTCTACATTGGGAAGACCGAGAGACAGTTGAACAAAAGAATATGCGATCATTTTTACTCTATTAGAAAGAGAGATGAGAAGAATGCCCTATATAAGCACATAAAACAAGAGGGCTCTGAACACAAATTCACTTTTAGTATTATTGACCTTATTCAAATAGACCCTAGGGGGGGAGACTATAAGAGTTGGTTGTCTTATAGAGAAATGTGGTGGCAAATTTTTACTGATGCTGCCTCACCCCCAGGTTTGAATGAATCACTGTCTATTAAACCTCTGCTATACAAAATATGTTAGTGTCAAATTGTTTATAAATAAGTTGAGTCAGTGTTTTTATAGAAACATATGTTTTTAACAAATATGAATTTCAGAGGAATTTGTGTATTATATTTTACAGGATATATATGTATTTACAATATATATGTTTACTTCTGTCACCTATTCATTTTGGAATGTTTCTGTTTATTGTTTATGTAGAAAGTTTTAGTGGAGTATGTTGCTTTAATATTTTTGGAGCCAAAACATCTATTTAAGGGCTGTAATTCAGAATGGTTCTTTGTTCTGAGGAAGCCTGTATTGTAACAGGTGAAAGCGCTCAACTGTTATTAAAAGTGTTTTTATTTAGTCCTGCTGGTTTGCACGAGTTTGCTTCATTGTTTTCAGTTTCTCAAGCTACATAGTGTGGTGTCAGCATTCGCCTTTTTGTTTGTTTTATGGTGTACTTATAATGCTTGGAATACCCAGATGGAAGCTACTGCTGCAAGTCCTGCTGGTCACATTTCTGCATGAAAATGCATCTTTGTATCTACACATTATGTATCACTAATTGCTTTTCACTTGCAACCACTGACTAGAGCATGTTCTTAACAGTAAGAAAATCATGGGGCAAAAAAATCAAACACCTACCCTACCTAACATAAACATTATTATAGAAATAGTATACTAAAAGGTAGATCACTTGCAAATTAAGACCGATACAGTTTAAGAATATCTGGCATTTTGTTTAGCAGTCATCTGATGAAATATATGGGAGAGAGAACATTTTCTGAGGAAATAATACCAGACTAAACATAGAATGATAGGCATAAAATGTGAATTAGACAAAGTGCGGAATATCTACCAAAACTATCTCATAAAAGCATCAAGCACTCAAACAAATGCTTACTAAATGCCGAACAGATCCAGCAAATGCAATGTATTGCTGCTTGATAGTCTTGACAGAAGGGGAGGATGGTCACAAAAGATATGGGGCAACTTTTTATTATTTTATTTCATTTGTTATTTGCTTCTTTATTTGTTTTGCTTCTTTATTGCTTTCTTTATAACAGTGTGGGAGGAAAGTCAAATAAACACAAAGGTGAGCGGGCAAAAAACAGTTAAAAGTGATTTTATAGTCAGACCTCATTCCATTGCATTCATCAGTGTTCTTATCAGAAAACTCAGCAGCAGCATTAGCTGATGCATGAATTATCTATGACAGAGCATATTATGTCAGGTTGAATAGTATTCACATTGCTGTGGCCAACACAAAATAACATGCCATTGCCTAATTTTCCTGCTCAGTAAATCACTCCCCTGGTTTGGATACAGGTGAGTTACAAAGGTAATTAGGTTTGATTTTGGATGCTTAAATGTTAATAATGACTTCCACAGAATAACACTGCCATTGGCTGCATGTTTGCTCAAAAACTGAGTCATACAGAAACATTTATGTTACTTATGTTTGATGACTTAAGAGCTTTCTCTTTGCAATTCCTTGTCTTCACATTATCTTCTCAGTATGAAACACTGCAATATCAGACCTTCTGTTTACGCATGAATATGGAGGTATGCTATACAGATGTATGTTAATGTCATCAATAGATGAGTTTAAATATCACTGTCTGTGTTATTTGTATTTCTTACCTATACGTTGTAATTCTTATCTGTATACTGTATGTTGGCACTCTATCTAGTACATTAAGATTACATTTTCTGTGATGTACACTTTGGCTGAAACCAGCCCCTTCTGGATCAGTGCATCACTCCTTCCAGTGAATTACAAATAAAATAAATCCATTGCCAGCTCCATGAAAAGAAACATGGGAAGCTTAAGTTGTTTCAGTTTGCTCCACAGATCATATTTTTTATGCCTTTTGGATCAATGGCTATTCTTTTTTGGAGGTTTTGGTCAGTCAAAGTCAGGGAGCAAAACAGTGAGTGGATTAGTGCCTTAAATCCCTGTATGACAATAATATCATTACGCAATGATCAGCATTAAAACATTTTACTTTCTAATGCAGTTCTCATTTTTTGGCTGCAAAAGTGCATCCTTCATCAAGGGGAAATAGGGTTCATCTGTTTTGCTAGTTTGCATCGTACAGTGCTTTAAAAATATTATCATTAAACAATATCATTAAACATTAGACAAGCTTAAGCCAAATTTACCAAAATTTTACTGATGTGCAAATACTACAAAGAATTTTATTGCTACAATATAGATTTTCGCACTTCAAACTTTTCACAGGCTGCCAATATCCATTAGAGACATAGGTGCCAAAACAGGGGTAAATTTGTGATTTTTCCATCCATTTTTCCAAGTTACATTTGAACAGGGTTAGGATAAGCTTCAAGTCACATGGATGGGAGGCATATTCCAGGAAGGGATAAACTTTAAGACACATACATGTCCTTCCAATATCTCTTGTTTTTGTCGCAGACAGGGTTTAGGTTTTAGACCTTGTATATCTGATCATATTTGTTTATGGATGTGTAACATATCCATCAGCGTTGGATGTGGGATGCCTTGTAGGTTATGCATATATTGTCAAGCAGCAGTCCATAGGAGACAGAGTACAGGGATAGGGATGAGATACAGTCTGTGTGGAACTTGCTGTTTACTCCCTGTATTCTTTTTGAGAGGAACCTCTGTGGTCTCTAAAGCTACAGTACGTTCCTGGTAAGGAAAATGTTGATGCATGTATGGCACTTGATGATTGCTCTGATGAAAGCAGAATACAGCTGAAGAATGACCTCCTTGGACCAGGATGCTATGCCCTTGTTAGTTATAGTATAACATGGGTTCTGAGATCCCTAAGTTTCTGGCCTTCTTTTAGTGGTGTATTATCAATGTGGTAATTTCCAGGGGTGGCCATCTTTTGAATGGGTACTATTGTACATTATTTTTCATTGCATTTTAGTTCATGGGTCTGGAATGAGTTGTTTGTATGTACCAGGCCCTCTTGAAGGGTAACACCCATTTTACAGATATCGGCAAACTTGCTGAGTCAGAGGGCCTGATGTTTGCCTTGGCTTCAGAGAAGTAGATGCCAAAAATGAGAGGCCCCAGCACTGATCCCTGTGGGACTCTACTAGTGATTGGCCTTTACTTGAGTTAGGCATTGTGTTGAACACATTGGCTATGTCAGGATAGGCAGTGTGCACTGTTTTGTCCTTGTCCATAGCTTTACTTGCCTTCATAAAGAAGTACACTAGGTTAAGTAGACAACACCTGCATTTGACAAAACTGAACTGGATAGGGACCAGTGTTTGTAAGTTTCCTGTGTCGTTGCTCATCAGCTCCATGATAATTCTATTCACAACCTTGCATATGAGCCTAGTCAGACTTATGGGTCTGTAGTTCTGTGGGTCCATGGAAGGTCCCCCTTGTATATAGATTAACAGGTTCATAGAGTCATACTAGGCTAGCTGCCATTATGGGTCATTTTTAACATAGGCATTTATCCTATTTGAAAAGCAAACCTTGCATCTGCACCTTATGCCTGTAAGGCAAGCACCTTAACTATTAAGCCAACCATTGCAGTCCTCCATTCATTTGGCATGAAGCCTGTCTGGATGCTGTGGTTAAACAGAGATTTTAGTGGGACTGACAAGTAATGTTTCATACTATTCAGGAGGCATCCTGGGATATTATCAGGGTCCATTGAAGCAGTGTTCTTGTCCGTATAGAGCACAGTGAGGACCTGCTTTCAGTGATAGTTGATAGAAAATGGTGGAGTGTATTCCCTAGGGACATGTCTGGGGTGTTAAGTGGGCAAAATGAGAACTAGATATATCAGCTAGCAGATTTGCTATATTCTCATGCTGTGTATACCATTCACCATAAGTTTTGCATATTGTTGGGTGTTGCATTTAAGGTTGTGGACATTACTGAAGAAAGCCTTATGTTTGTCTTTAGCTTGGAAGGATACTTTTATCTCAAATTTAGCTTTGGTCGAGTTGACTTGTCCCCTACATTGCTTGTTCAGATCAATGAGGGAGTTTTTGCCTTGCTGAGCAACTTCCTTCTGTGGTTTTGGACATGATTTTCTTTCTATTGTTATATAATCTATTTTTTATTATGGCTTGACCAGGATGGCTCATTTTGGAGTTTGTCCTATGTTTATTTCTGATAGCTACAGCTGTCTCTATGCAGCTATTAAATATTTTACATATTTTTGTGAACAATTCCACATAGGCAGCTGTGTTCCCAGGGTTTTAAAGGCTTGACATTTTGCTAGACTGATCCATAGTAGCAGGCATTTAGCCTAGGAGTAGTTCTGAAATGTTCTATGACTAGCTGAGGTCTCAGACTTAATATTTATTTCAAAGGAGCTAGCTTTGTGATCTGATCTGACCAGTGAGGACTTTACCATCCCTGGTAAAGCAGAATGGTATGTCTCCCATATCCTCCCAGTCAGATAAATGTTGTACCCCCATGGTATGACACCAGAAACTAAGCCAATTGTTAAAGCCAATTATTTTAGTACTGTAGTATTATTTTTAGAGAAGGCAGAGTGCTGCTCAGTTCTGGGCTCATACTGGCCTGGGACACATAGCTCAAGCGCTCTATCATGTCTGCTTATATGTTTGAGTCAGGTACATCTGACGTCATTTACACCCACATGGATTATGATGGAGTCATACTGGTAAATGTACAGCAATGACTTGAGTGCATCCATGATCTGGTGGATCCTTGCCCCTGAGAGGTTGCTGACTGCAATGCTTGATTTGCTCAGACTAGTTATTGGGACAACTGTGTGACTTACAACAGAGTTTCCTATGACTAAAATATTGTGCTTTATGGCAGTTTGCCTTATGGGCTTAAAGTTTGAGACACTTTGTGATGATGCTATATGAGTCTTGGTAGGTGTTGTCTTAGCAGAGTGCTTTAGAAGTTACTGAAGATACTTGCTTTAGCATGAAACCTGTCTGGAGGCTATGGTTAAACAGATATTCTTGACATGCACTTTCATATGGTGATGCTAATACCCCACCCATTATGTATCACCCATCAGACCTCATCATGTGGTGTTGATAATAGCCCCCTCCCCTGCATTTTGTGTCATACTGACATGCACTTTCATGTGAAAGGCCTTTGAGGTTTTGAAAGATTACATTTAAAAGTCTCAGCATATGTAAGATTATGTGTCTGCTCCATGCTATGTGCATTGAGTGTAGTGTGTGCATTGTGTGTGTCACTGACAGCCTATTTGGTGCTGTTTGTTTTGGTAAGTGAGAGCCTTGTCTGCAGTGACATTGTGTAACTAC
>NC_056731.1:671800608-671918108 GCF_019279795.1 Protopterus annectens
AATGTACAGAATAAATTTAGAATACTGTGCCTCTGTCTAGTAGTGACACATTGAAGGTCCCCTTATATAATAGAATTAGTTTACTGTGCCCCTGTCTAGCAGTGACACAGATGTGACCCCTGTGGTAAACTTACGATCTCCCATCCACTCATCAAGATTTCTCTTGAAGAGAGTCAGTGAGGGGCTCTGCCTAATATGAACTGGGATCTTGTTCCAAAGCATGGGAAGCCTCTGGGTTATGAATCTATCCCTCCAGCATGTCCTATTCATACTTGTGCCGAGGTTTAAGTATTTAGCTCTCGTGGTCCTGATGGATTTTGATTTTTTGAGGTGGAGCATGTCCATCAGATCCTGATTGGACATGGCCTTGTACATCAGGCAGAGATCACCTCTGAGCAGGTGGTATGCTACTGAATAGAGCTGAAGTTTCTTTAGTCTGGCAGAATAAGACATATGTTGGAGACCCTTGATCCTCTTGGTGAGGTACTTCTGTGGTCTCTCCAGCTGTTGCAAATGCTGGGTGAGGTACATACCAAATGGGGCATTGTACTCAATCATGGGTCTGATGAGGGAGGAGTATAGGGCTACAATGACATCCTTGGATCTGGATGTGAATCCCTTCATGATGAGGTGTGCAAGGTAGAATGTTTTTCTAACCACTTTGGCAACGTGGGTGTCAAATGAGAGGTCGCTGTCGACTTGGGTCCCTAGGTCTCTGATTACTTTTTCTGTACTCAGTGGGTTGCTGTCTATGTGATAATTTGTGGGTACTTTGTTTTTCCCAAAGGGGATGACTATACATTTTTGGCATTTAGTTTAAGGCCGTGACTCCGGCACCAGTTGTCCATTTCTGTGAGGCCTTTTTATAGGATGTATGTGTCCGCTGGTGTATCGACTATGACGCCTAGTTTGCAGTCATCTGCAAACTTTGTCAGCCACAACCCTCCCATGTTTGCTTTAACATCTGAGAAATAAATGCCGAACAAGAGGGGTCCCAGGACAGATCCCTGTGGGACACCACTTGTGACTGGCTTTGAGTCTGACATTGTGTTATGCTTTGCATAGTACTGGTGTTACATGGTTTGTGTATGTACATACTGGTGTACCTTGTAATGCAGTCTGTCTGCATAGCTCACTACTGTGGGTCTATCCTCTTGCTGGACAGAGGTATGCCTATCATGTGTTGTTCATCCACCATACAGGTCCTGTGTCACTTATTACACTGGCAGTGTATGTGTTGCATGCTATCAGTACATGGCTACATGCATTTCTGTGTCTAACCTCAATTCCCTGACTAAGCGTATGTTGCAGACTATCCTTTAACACCAGCACCTTGCTTAGTGTATGGCAACAGTGTTACACATATGTGCCTGTGTTCCAGCCTCTGTCCTCCATCTGCATACCAAGCTTTGCACATATGTCATGCTGTTGGGGGTTGTTCTGTAGTGGGCTGAGAATATATCACACTGCCATTGCTGTCATTAGTCCACTGCTGTTGTATCCCCCACACATACAGTGGGGCTGGGGACATATATGTGTGGGCATCACCTACACAATACATGTGTGCCCTTATGCACTCCAGAGACCAGTGTATGCAACAGTGGTATATGGGCCTGTATTATTGAGTGTAAGTGGGGAACACCATAAATGACCTAGGCCGTTAGAAAATGTGGGGGTATCAGGGGTGAGCTGCCACAAGGTATCTCAGTGTACAGTACCATATACTTCACCTTTATTGACATTACTTACATGAATTGGGGTACTGCAAGCCTACTTCCTCCTGCCATACAGACTGTTCTGTTTGTCGGTGTGCTCATCATGGTGTCAGTTATGCCTTATGTTCCAGTTACAGCCCATTTGATCACAAAACATCTTTACCTCCTACTGAGTTTGTACAGAGTGTAGATAGAGGCTGCTGAACTACACACCTGCAGTACATACTGTTGATTGTTTGGTATCCTGTGGCCCAATCTGTCTTTACTATTGTACAATTTGAAGGGCTTGGCCTGGACAGTTGTGAACCTTTCCAGACTACTGTATTAGTGCAACTGTTTCACAGTTGCAGTACTCTGTTTATATGGTTGTCAGTATCTGAACAGCTGTATGACATGGCATATAGAACTGTTATAGTACACAATTAAAGGATTCCCATTTCTGCAAACCTGTGTGTGGTGTCTTTCCTATGACCTTTCTATGCGTATATGTTGCAGGCAATGATTGCCATTTGTATGGGTGGCCCATACAGTGTCCAGTTGTTCAGGTGTATCTACATATGTATCTTACTGTACATATATCTGCATGTGTATGTTTAGTCACATATGTGTGTGTGTGTGTGTGTGTATATATATATATATATATATATATATATATATATATATATATATATATATATATATATATATATATATATATATATATATATATATATATATATATATATATATATTTATATATATATATATGTATATCTGTATCTGCATATCTGTATCTGTGTATCTGTATCGTGGGGATGTTGATGGCTTCCACATATTACATGTCCTATGGGAGGCAGACTGTACTTGGTAGTGTATTAAAGGGCGCACGTGTTTGACTGTGGGGGGGGCTGCCTATTCGTACAAGACATATAGAGTGTGGGGCCTCTCAACCCCATTAACGGTGCATGTGGACATATGTGCATTTGTTAATCTGCCATTGCTATCTACAGATGTATGGCCATATATACCTATATAGATACATATATCTGCCAACATATATATATATATAACTATGTCCGTATATACCTACATAGATATACATCTGCGTACACATATGTAACGTGCTGTGTATATGTAGACATATACGTGTAGACACATATATGTGTCGATTTAGGCATATGCATGTATATATGTGCATATATATATTGATATATATGTATATAGTTTTAGAAATATGTATACATATATATATATATATATATATATATATATATATATATATATATATAGTTACATATCTAGATATATATGTTGTATCTGTTTAGATATTAATATATTTACAATATTTACACACACATATATCTAGATGTTGGTATACATTCTCTGTACTGTTGCATGACTGGACTGGGTGATATGTTTCTGAAAACATCAAATCTCTTTGTATCTGTCATGGCTTAGTAGCAAATCACTTTGTCTATGGTGTGCAGGGTCTTTGGTTTGAGCCTTGCAAGAGCTATTTATTTTGTTGCAGGGCAGAACACGGCCCGTTGAATACACACTGATTAAGGCACTTTAAAGCAGTTGTAGGCAGGATTGCACTGGTTTGTGTGGAGCTAAGCAATGCCTACACAGGTTAAGCAATTCAGAAGCTAACTGAGTATAAATAACTGCAACCAGACTTTAGCAGTGCTTACCTCCACGCAAACCTGCACAAACCCACTTACAACTGCTTTAAAGTGCCTTAATCACTCTGTATCCATCGGTCCTTGTTCTGCCAAGCAACAAAATAAACAACCTCTGCTAGGCTCATACCCTGGACCATGCACACCATAGCCAAAGTGATTTACCTCTAAGACATCTCAGATATACATAACCCTGTTGTATTCACAATCATACCATCCAGCCCAGTCATTCAACAGTACAGAGAATGTATTCCAACATGTAGATGTGTGTGTGTGTGTGTGTGTGTGTGTGTGTGTGTGTGTGTGTGTGTGTGTGTGTGTGTGTGTATATGTATATATATATATATATATACACACACACACACACACACACACACACACACACACACACACACACACACACACATATATGTAAGCAGATATTTACATCTATATAGGTATATATGGACATACATCTGTAGATAAAGTGGGAACATAGCAGAAACATTTATGTCCACATGCACCATTAACGGGGTTGACAGGCACAAACAACATACGTCATGCATGAATGGGTATCCCCCCCACAGCCATACACGTCTGCCCTGCAATACACTACCAACTGTTGCAGATCCCATAACCAGGACCTTACACGGCAAGGGCACAAGATGTTAACAGTACTCCATTCCACCTGCATGATGTCAGGCTGGTATCAGTAACATATCATGCAGTGCAGTGAGGCTCATAATGACTCCCATTTTGCAGTCATCTGTTGCCTTTGTTAGCCAGAGTCCTGTACTGTTGGCCTGTACTTCAGAGATGTATATGCCAAACAACAGTTGTCCCAGGACTGCACCCTGAGGCACTCCACTTGTCACTTGTCTGGGGATGGATTTGGAGTCAGTTACACCTACAGTTTGGGTTCTGTCAGTAAGCCATGTGGCAAACCATCGAGTGGGATAGGGATGTATGGCTGGATTAATATGTCAATCTATGTTTCCAGACTGGGGGATGGTGATGAAGGACTTTGCGAGGTCCACATAGGCTTTGCAGACTGCCTTACCCTCTTCAACAGCTATGCAGATTGAGTCAAAGCAGTCAATCAGTTTCAGGAGACAAGACTGGCCCTCCATGAGCCCAATCTGTGTGAGGGCCAGTGTTTGAGGGTTGCCAATGTCTGCATTCAAAACTTCCCTGATTATGCATTCCATGGCCATGCAGATCAGGCTCATCAGACTGATGTGGCAGTAGTTCCAGGGATCCAAGGTGGATCCCCCCTTGTGGAGTGGGATAACTGCAGTGATGTGCCACACAGTGGGCACCAGGCCTGATGTGAGTTTATGATTACACATGACAGGTGAGTTGCCATTTCATTTTGTAGTTCATGTAGTACACAGCCCAGGATGTCATCTGGCCCTATGGATGTTGTATTCTTAGCTGTGGATAGTGCTGTTTCTGCCTGTGTGGCCTGATTACTGAGTAATGGAACTCTTTTTGTATTGGCATGGGCCCTTTTGGTGGTGACAGGGGGTGAATGTGGCACTAAATCAATCTGCCAGGATATTGGCACAATCCGTGACAGCAGTCAATGTAATGCCATTCTGTTGTAGCTTATAGTCCTTCTGAGCATTGCCAGTTAGATTCTGGACATAACTATAGAATGCTGTGTGGTTATCTGTGGAATCTGTGGCAATTTTAGTTACATAACCATCTTTGGAGGATTCCATGAGGGATCTCAGCATCTGTCTGGTAAGGGAGTTGTCTGCATCCTTGGATTATCCTTTTTTCTTTAACAGTGTCTACCTTCAGTTGTATACTCTGTTAATGGCAGGAGACCACCAGACTGGCTTGCTTATTTGGGAGGTGAGCGTTGTGGTTCTATGTGGGATGTCAGGAATCATGCACAAGTGGATGTGCTCATGCAGTGCCTTAGTGCAGGATTCATCAGTTGAACTGTCAGATCCTGACTCCATGGGTGTCACAAAAATTATCACTTCTGCCTTGAGTAGCATGAAGTTGGCTTTGGAGAGGTCTTTTGCAGACAACTGTATATACATTCCTTTCACATGTTCAGTTTGATTAGCCTATGATGGGATTACTTTGGTGAAACCTCAGTCTCATGTACTGTTGTGATGGCTTAGTGGTTAGTTACTGTGACTATAGTATACAGGGTTCTGGGTTCATGACCTGCAAAGGTAGGTTATCTTTGTTCTGGCGCTGAACAGTGGTTAATGCATACAGACTAATTAGGGCAATTTTGGTTAGTCACAGTCAATACAATTCAAATGCCCTACTTTGGCAATCCTGCTGATGTCAATCACTGTGAAGTACACCTTTGGGGAAAGAGTACTCCAGCAATCTCTGTGGTGCATGCTCTAACAGCATAATGCTGTAGTGTGATATAAAACTCTGGTAGGGGTTCTAGTCCCAAACATGTGAGTTGCGGATGCTTTTGTGTCTATTCATATGCCTGTGTAGACAGGAATGCATGTTTGGCTAGTCACACTCACTACAATTCATTTGCCCTACTTTGGCAATACTACTGATGTCACTCACTGTGAAATAAACCTTTGAGGAAAGTGTACTCCAGTAATCACAGTGGCACATTCTATGATTGCATAGTGCTGTAGTGTAATAACTAATTAGGTAGGAGTTCTAATCCCAGATGTGACGTGTGTGTGTGTGTGTGTGTGTGTGTGTGTGTGTTTTAATGTGTTGATGTTTGTGTCCTGTGTGGAGGTGGTTGTGAGTGTGTAACAACTGGCCTCAATGTTGAGTGGGTTTTTAAATTTTCTTATATGGTATCCTTGGCATAAATCACAATATCCACCATGCAGGGATAACATATGTGATATCAGTTCATAGTCAATCAGGGGTTTGATACCCTGGACTGGTAAGTGTGTGGCACAAACATGCTTACCTTTTACTCTCGCAACCCACCCTGACTTATCTTTGCCTCTGTCTGCCTCTCTCACTTCCTCTCTAGTGGATGTGGAGACATACACCTGCTTTCCTTAGGCAGCGGCATGTGTATTGTCACTGATGCTCTTGATCAGCTGATGGCCTCTTCACAGATTACAGATCTAGCTGATTGCATGTGGAACAGCTGCGGTAACATTCCCATAGCCAATTGCAGGAAACACACTCCAATATCTAAGAACATCATGTTGGTGTTGGGCCTTTTCATTCACTGTGAACAGGAACTAGATATGTTGTTTGGCAAACAGTATCACAGATGGATTGGGGACTTTCCTTTGACAACATACACTGTAGAAACAAGCCAACACACAGGAGGGGGATGTGCCTGTCTTAACTACAGACTGTAAGTGCTGCTATACTGCAGTTGGGGTAATATTGGTTTAACAGGGTGTGTGTGGATATGGCTGTCCTACATATTTTAATACTTGTCATGTCAGTGCTATATTTATGAGGAATCTCCATCTGTAGGGTCATCTGCAGACTGGGCAGTGTGTGGTGCCTTGTGTTTCTTGTGTTACCCACAGAGCACCTATCTCTTAACTGCAGAAGGTAGTGTGAGGATTGCAGTCGGTAGATGGTGACAGCCGGGAGAGTTACAGACGTCATATCCCTCATAGGACATATGTTGCGTCAAACCCTGTTACAACAGGAAATGTATGTGTTTATCACAGCAACATGTCAGTATTGGCCCTGTGTTTGTGCCTCCAGCAACAACACTGTCAACTTTTGTACATATGTCATGCAGTAGGGGGTGCATATGTTCTGTACACCATATTCATTGACAGCATATCTGATAACAAGCCAGTGAGATATCAGACTGCTACACATGTTATGTATAGTAGGGGTTATATTTAAAGACATAGTCTGGGCATTTTGTGGTTGTGGGTAGAGTACTGAGGTATGTGTATGCCTGGTAATTGTCAACGGTGTGTGTTTAGTGCATATGTACCTTGGCCTGTGTAGAGACTGTGTAGAGACTGTGGTAGATGTCATCGTTCTTGGTCGTGTTCTATCTGATGTTACATGCTGCTCCACTGTATGTCACCCTATCAGCTTACATGTTTGCAGGAGCGAACAAACACATGTCCCAACCACAGACAGTCATCGGACTACACTGTTTAGTGGCCCAGTATATGTAGGGTTGTTGTGTGAATGGCTCATATGAGGACGGTCTACATAGATAGTCCATATACTGTAATAGTACGCTAGCTTACCATATGTGGCTGTGGCTGTGTTCACATTGGTTGTGGTTATACACTTTCACACAGGTGTCTGTTACTCTGTGATGTGACATGCCTGTAGAATCTGCTATCTATGCAGGTACAAGTGTATTCCCACATAGGAGATGTAGCCCAGTGTTGAGTCAGTCTGCCTGTAGCCTGCACTGTGCTTTGCTACATGCCTAGCAGTTTACTGTACTTATCCAGTGAAATTTCATATCCAGATACTTGCCAGATGTACTGCTTGATCACCATAACAGTCATGTATGTCAAACAAAGCAGTGGGATGCTGTTCAGATGTATGTCACTAACTAGTGAATAGTATGTGGCCATGGCACCTCTGTACCAGTGATTATTATGTGTCAGGACAGACAGAGGTGTATGAATGCATAATCTATGGGGGCAAATGTATACCAGTATGTGTTATACCCATCTACATGGCTGTTAACATCCACATTGACAGGCATGGTCTACATGTCTTGCATGAAGGGGGTTCTGGGACTGACCAGAGTGTGTCAGACTGTCCACATATATTGGCTATATGGCAGCTGTAGTCCACAGGGGCGTTATTGTGCTAGCAGTGATACTGTACTATGATGACCATAGGATGTCTTTAAGTAGCCAATGGTGCACATGGTAACAGCAGACGTGGCCTCCCACAAACACCATTTCTGTGAAGACAATCCCTAATACAGTAGCAATAGTCTACAAATATAACTGCAATACATACGTGACATCCCCTTGCACTGAGAGGTTGAGACTATTGGGGCTGAAGTAGGGCTCCACTCCATGTGCAGAACATATGGTGAACATATATGTATAAATAAGTATACATATATCCATATAGATATATACACATATACATATCTTGCTTACTGTATGACAACAGTTTTACACATATGTGCCTGTGTTTCAGCCTCTGTCCTCCACCTACATACCAGGCTTTGCACATATGACATGCTGTCAGGGGTTGTTATGTAGTGGGCTGTGTGTATGTCATGGTATAATTCCTGCCATCACTCCACTGCTGTTGTGTCCCCCACACATACTGGGGAATTGGGGCCATATATGTGTGGGCTTCACCTACAAAATACATGTGTGCCCTAATGCACTCCAGAGGCCAGTATATGTAATAATGGTATATGGCCAAGTATTAGTGAGTGTGTGGGAGGGTGTACCATGACTAACCTAGGCTGTTACAACATGTGTGGGTATCTGGGGTAAGCTGCCTTAAGGTATCTGGATGTACATTACCATACAATCCACCTTCGGTAAAAGCAGGCCTACTGCCTCCTGCCATACGGAATGTTCTGTTTGTCAGTGTGATTGTGATGGTGTTAGGTATGCCTTGTTATGCAACAGATACATCCCATTGTGTCAACTGGGGTCTGTACCCCCTAGGGATTGTGTACAGAGTGTAGATAGAGGCCACTGACCTATACATCTGCATTACGCACTGTTGATTGTCTGGTGTGCTGTGGCCCAGTCTGTCATTACTATTGTATTACTTGAAGGCCTCTGCCTGGACAGCAACATATGTCAACCTTTCCAGATTACTGGCTTAGTATAACTGTTTCACAGTTGCATTACACTGTTCATATGGATGTCAGTGTCTAAATAGCTATATGACATGGCATATACAACTGTCATAGTACACAAATAAAGCTTTCACATTCATTTATGCACACCTGTGTGTGGTGTTATACCCTTTGATATATCTGTGGGTATATATTGCAGGCTATGAATGTCATTTGTATGGGTGGCTCATACAGTCTCCAGTTGGTAAGATGGTGACTGTAGCAATACTGGCTGCTCCATATTGTGTGCATGTACTACATATGTATCTTACTGTACAAATCTGTGTGTGTGTATGTGTAGTTACATATGTATGTATACATATATGTGTGTGTGTGTATATATATATATATATATATATATATATATATATATATATATATATATGTATATACACACCTGTATCTGCATATATGTGTCTGTGTATATGTATCCTAGGGATGGCCATGTCGTGTCTGGTCCTGGTTATGGGATCTGCAACACTTGGTACTGTATTACAGGGGGGGGCGTGCTTGGATGGGGGGCATACCTATTCATACCAGATGTATATTGTGTGGGCCTCTCAACCCCATTAACGTTGCATGAGGACATATATGTTTTTGTTATTTCCCCATTGTTATCTACAGATGTATGCCATTTATATATGTATATATATATATATATATATATATATATATATAGATATATATATATATATATATATATATATATATATATATATATATATATATATATATATATATCTTCTGACCTGTACATAACCTGCCATATATATTTAGACATGTAGATGTGGACATATATATCTATAGATGTAGGCATTTGCATGTTTATATGTTTATATATATATATATATATATATATATATATATATATATATATATACACATATATCAATATGTTGTACCTGTTTAGACATTAATATATTTACTCACACACATACATCTACATGTTGGAATACATTCTCTGTACTGTTGAATGACTGGGCTGGATGATATGTTTGTGAATACATGAAGGATATGTGTATCTGAGATGGCTTAGTGGTAAATCACTTTGACTATAGTGTGCAGGGTCCTTGGTTTCACCCTAGCAGAGGCTGTTTATTTTGTTGCTAGGCAGAACAAGGGCCGTTGGATACAGTGTGATTAAGGCACTTTTAAGAAGTTCTAAGTGTGTTTGCTCAGGTTTGTGCGACGGTAAGCACTGCTAAGTTATGGTTACTGTTTCTTATACTCAGTTAGTTCCTGAATTGCTTAACCTGTGTAGGTATTGCTTACACCTGTGCAAACAGGCTTAATCCCACATACTGTTGTTTAAAAGTGCTTACTCCTACTTATCCCTGATCTAAATTCTTGGAAAGAAAAGAAAAAAGGGATTGATAGGAAAGTGGTGAAAAAAGGGGCACAAAGAGGGGAAAGACAGTAGAGAAAATAGCCAGGGATGTGCAGGAAGGGTGTAGGGAAAGTCCATAGCTGCCCATTTCTTCTACAGCAACAGCTGTGCATATACACTGTATTTGGAGGCAGAGTTGGACACTCAAACCCCTGGGAGAGGGTGAGGACAACAATAATTCATTGTGATGCCAATTAGACCAGATTACATGTGTCCAGTGGATACATGTGCAAAATGGACAGCTATCTATAGGGGGAGATTTTTTTGTGGGAACAGATTGCCCTTTTTTTTCAGGTGGGAGTGGGATGTTCGGGAGGGGTAGTAGGTATATTTCTGGAGGAAGGTTGGGTAGGTTAACAGGCAAGATACACAAGATGCATACAGGGGTGGTATATCACACATGTGGGCGGTAAACACCTTGATGGGGAGGGGTGTTGGAATATCGGTAGCCCACAAGCCCCCTAGTGGTAACAGTGGGCCTGAGGTCCCCACCCATGGGCAGTCACCACTACACCTTCACTGCCCCAAAGGTGGCTGTGTTGGGGGCTGAGTCACAGAGCCAGGCTGACTCTCTAATTGTGACATGCGGCCCTCAAGCTGGAGTAGATGATCACTGACCTGGTCGTTGATCATTCTACGCACCAAGAATCCGACCTGGCCACGGGTGACAGGTGCCTGTCTGCGCCCACTCCCGACGGGGGCAAGCCCTATCCCCTGAGGCAGTTCCACCCAAAGGTGGTGCAGGGCCAACAGACAGGGAGGTGTGGGGTTGAGCCCTAGACATGCTGGTGCCCAGTGCTTCTGCCAGTTGAGGTGAGACAGGTGGGTCCAGTGGGACTGGCCTTCCCAAGCATGCTATAGTGTTTAGATTTCAACATCATATATGGGTTAGTTATAGTCATCACATTCCAGGGTTATTTATAACAGCATGCATAGATATTTCCATTAACCCAGACACCAGATATGGAACAGTTGCATAGCAAACAGAACACATGCATATATGGGACCACAGTGGTAATACGAACAGCATGCAGGTACATTGATGGCACCATGCCAACAATGTCGGAATAATTCAATATGGCACATACATGGAAACCATTAGAATATTTATCAAATGATTGGCCATTATCAGAGTCAGTACATATCAGTTGGGGTGGGTATGTTGATTAATGTTGGAGTTAAGGTGGGGGGAGAGAAAGTTGTCAGTTAATAAGTAGTATATTCCTGTACACCACATTATTTTCCTAGTAAGTGCTGTTATCTGTACCTTGCAAGTGTTACTACACTACCCCATAGACCTATATTGGACACTGATATGGCTGTCAACCTCATTACACATGAACTGGTTTTACCTGCAGTATAGACCTCTTACTTGGTATACCTGTGGAGGGAATGTTTAACACTGACTGTTTGTACACACGGTGGGATTCCAGGTTGATGTTTTGCACTATCCTATCCAACTCTTTCTGCACAGACTCTGGCTATATATTGACCACATGCTTATATGCCTGGACATATCTAGACTATTACCGTCTTCCACTTTTAGTGACCTGACACACACATATACATTCTTTCCTACACCATTATATTATGTAGCACAGTGTGGCTGACAGTGACCACTGATACTTTGTTATTCAGAGAAACTGCAACACTCACAGTCCCCTACAATACCAGGGTAGACAGTACCAGTACAGGTTATATTGGTCTGTATTTCACAGCACAGTGTTCGTATCCAACGTACCTGTGGGAACAATGCTTGTTAGTACTACTTGACTGTTGCCATATAAGGTTCCAGATCAGACATTGGTATTATGCACATACATCTCACTCTATTACTGTACACACTCTGACCACACCTTAACAGGTTGGGGTGTAAATGGGACATATGTGGCTTCTTAGTCACAAAAGTTATTGGGGATTTGCTAGTGTGCCAGGTTTGTTGTCATAGATGTGTGTCAATCAGTTGTATTTCCTGTTTGCTGCCTATACATCTGGGGTCATCCCACTGATTTCCCAGGGGGACATGTTGATAGGCATTAGTTATGGGCCCCTTTAATAGACAGTATGGACAGATCTGTACAGTTGTGGTGTATAATTTTGTATGCAGACTACTACCACTTGTAGGATTCAAACTGTGGCTGTGTGTGCTAATAAAACAACAGTTCACATCGCAGTTGCATGTGCTATTTGGGTTTTGTTGTCTGCATTTCCCCTGTTTACTGTCTATGTGTCTCTCATTTGTACTAAATGACCTCTGGGGATCACATCTGTCATATACAGGCATTCCTACACATTCACATTATGGTGCATGGTGTGGGTAACACTGCTTAATACTACAGTAGTATTACATGATTGCAAATCTACATTATCATATGATACCAGAAAATACATATACAGTCCAGCTGTTAGACCTGTTTTGTCAGTGTGTTACACTTTTATTGCCATACTAACAATATTAGACTCTTCCTGCCATATTCTCTAGTGTATGCAGTACTTGCCTTGAACAATACAGGTTTTATTCTAGCAATTACTTTACTATTACTTTTATTTTTATTTCCTATGACAGTAAAAGCATGTGTATTACTGACCTGCCTCACGTCGCAACCACACCAGGTGGCATATGTGGGCCTCCTAGTTCGTGGCCTGCTCCATTGCAGCTGTGGGGGGCATAAGAGGAATATTTAGCCATACCTTTCCATGATATACCTGAGCTGACCATTATTAAACAGGTAGTGGACTGATACTTACACACAGCTGGAACATACCCTGATGCTCTAGCCTCTTGGAACTACTCCTCCAAGAGGTCCCCCTTCTGCTGCTTCAGGTCAGCATAGTGGTGTCTGACCTGCTCACCAGTTCGGGGTATGCCAGTGGCACTGGTGAGGTTGCGGGCGAGATGGTCACAGGCCTCTGCCTTATATTTGGAGACCTGGTACTGGTTCTGCAGCAGTCTCTGTGCATGGTGTTTAATTAGGAGTCCAGCCATGACCTTGGACTCTTGGATGCCCGGAAGCGCAATCCTTCTCCCCTTACTGCCATAGTGTCTGCAAGGGGAAGCTACAACCAGTTATGAGCTGTATTCCCACCTCTTGGGTTTAAGTAGGGCCGATTTACTGCACTTTTCCGTAGCTGGCCAGTTTTGAAAAGGCTAAGCTGTGGGCAAACCTGCTTACCTAAGGTTGGCATTGTTTACAGAGGTATACCACTGGGCAGATTGAATTGGCTTCCCTGCACATTGCTTACACTTACTAAGTTGAGCTGTTCTGTGGTTGGCATTGCTTAATAGTTAATTAGCACTGTATTTGCCTTTTGGCAGTGATTTATTATTCATTACAGGTTATATATGTGTCTCGTATCCGTGATTCAGTGTACATACACTGTATGGAGACCTGGGGACTTCTACACTTTATAACAATAACACCTCAAACCTATGCTTACTGTAGTACTCCAGTTCACATATTTATGTTCTGTGGCAGGTTATACAACATCACACTGTACATATATTCAGTTCATGTTTGATTTGATTTTCCTGTGGTGAGGACTAGTTTTCTGATACCTTATTTATATGTATTGATATGATGGCTTAGTGGTTAACTACTATAACTGCGGTGTACATGGTCCTGAGTTTGAGCTTTGCAGAAGCTGTTTATTTTGTTGCTGGGCAGAACATGGAACATTGGGTACAGAGTGATTAAGGCACTTTAAAGCAGTTGTAAGCGGGTGTGCATGGGTTTGCGTGGAGCTAAGCAATGTTAACCTCTGGTTACAGTTTCTTACATTCAGTTAGCTTTTACTTTGCTTAATCTGTGTAGACAATGCTTACCCCCACGCAAATGCACTTAAACACACTTACTAGTGCTTATATATGCTTACTACTGCTTATTTGTGCTTAAATCTGCTTACTAGTGCCTTATTCATTATGACACTGACACTTCACATTTGCATTTAATGCAGTACTCCAATTTACATTTAAATGTTATTTAGTAGGTTATACTGCAAAATAATGTCAAAAAAAATGTTCATATAAAGATTTCACATAGAAAATGGAATGTGTTACAGTGGGAATCAAACCAGGAATGCCTGTTCATTAGGCAGATGCTCTGACTCCTACACTATTGCTGTGTTGCTTCATTTGCATATATCTTCCTTGTTATCATCTTCAGCCTTTTAAACTGCTTCAGCCATAGCTAAGCGATGGGCAAATCCACACACTTATGGTTAGCTGTACTCAGGGTTTAAAAAAAAATAATAAAAGGGTTTCTTCATTTTATTTATATGTACTGTTCCTGTTGTACACATGGGGGACTGTTGGTGGGGATATGCGAGCACCTATGAGTGGTCTCGCTCATTTATTTACAGTTTCTGCTGTTCTACTTTGCAGGAGCATGTTTATTCTGAGAGCTCTGCTCTCAGACATGCCCCCTGCACTTGTCCATGCTCCATGTTTGATTAGGAGGTCAGGCAGCACACCTTCATTTATATGCATGGCGCGCTGCCGTACTCCTGCTAAACTGCCACTTCTGTGCAGGACTAGATTAGTCCTGCACGGAAGATTAGTAAATCCGGGGGTATATCTTTTTAACCATCTCAGAGATTTCTTTCTTAGGACCAAATCAAAATTCTGATATCTGACCACATGGTACACATTTGTTATAAAGATACATAGGATTAAAGTGCCAATCTCTTTAAGCTGTACCCTAAAAACTTAATGTATGATATAATATAATTGCAGTTATGAAGCTCTTAAATAAAATTATTCTAGAGTAGTGGAGCAGAGAGAGAGGGAGATTCAAGGTTTACATACATTCTATTTGTGTATCACCAGCAAGCTGATTTTGTTTTATTTTTTTAATTTTAAGAATATGCAAACAGCAGAAAGTACAATAGTCTGTTTTTCTGTTGTTGCATTCCACAGTCATTATAATAGTAAGAATTATAAGTTTTTGAATACACGCCTAAATGTAGCAAAAGATGATGATCTCTTTTTACATCAAGGGCAAGGAAGTGTATAAGACATGGATGGAAATGTTGAAAATCACATATTACCGTACTGATAATGAGCAAATGACTATTTTAAAATGTTAATGTGAGCTATCAGTTTACACAAGAGCAGAGGCAAATGTAACTGTTGAACAGTTGCTTTCCATAGAAGAAAATGGGGAGGATATCTTGCTGCAGCACTGAAGGTTCCAAAATGAATGCAGTTAATGCAGAGGGTTATGGCTATGAGCTGTTAACAAACTGGTTCCTATAGTCCATGGTTTGATTCCCTCAGCCTCCATTTGCATGCTATGTGCCTCTGAGCAAGTCATTTAACCAGACAGTGCTCCTAGGCTGAGTCTGAAAAAGATCCATGTGGAGCAGTGCTCTACCCTTATTAATAAATAAAAATAAATAAAATAGATAAGTATAACTGCTGACCTGAGTTCTAGGCCTACTTGGGAGAAGTCATCAGTTGACACAAAATTCCCAGTTGTCAATTAACCTTAGCAGTGGTCTGCTCTATATACCAGTGGAAGGCCATGTTTTGATATACTGAGATATTAAGATAGTAAGAGAGTACTTAAACAGGTGGGTCAGCAATGACATTTAGAATAATGAGTTTTGCTCATTCATGGCATGTGAATCTTCCGTGAAACAACAGAAGTGTTGTCTTTGAGGTATTACATATGGTTTTGTTGTAAACAAAGCTTCTTTAGTTTCTTTTGAAGTTAGACTTGAGCAATGTACTAGATTAGGAGCCAATAAAACTTAATCTTAAATCATCTACACAGTTGGGAATTACTGCAGTATCTCTAAATCTTGCCCACAAAAAGTAAGCAGAGGACACAATGCATACCCCTTTGGAATACCAGCTTTTAAAATTTTATGTCTGGACATATGTGAATATCACCTAATATTTGTGACTTGGTATTAATGTAGTCTATGGACCAGAATAACGACTTATTTGACACATTTGTATCCATTACTCTGTCCTGGATTAGATGGTAATTAACCAGATGATAAAACTATGACAGTTTCAAGAGGAACATGCTGATAAGATTTTTCCTTGATAGTACTATTCAAAAAATGTCACTGATTTTCATGAGGCAGCATATCAACATGTCAGATGGGTTTCAGAAAAAAAAAAAAAGAAAAAGTTTTGGATAAAACAATATATATACATATATATATATATATATATATATATATGTTTGTATATATGGAAATATGTTAATACAGTGTTTCTTTGCTTGTTGACACAGTTAGTTATGGTTTTAGCATTATATTCCACTGTATTGGTAATGAAGAAAAAAGGTAAAGCCATATGCAGTTGAGGAGTCATGTTTCTATGTTATAAAGTTTTTTTCATTCTTATCATAAACAAGATTAAAGGACACTTGCTTTGTGGGAATGTACTGAGATGGTAATGGATAACTGCTGGTAGTCAGAAGCAGCCTTAGGTCAACTGGTGCCCTAGGCAAAAGGGCTCCACGGCGCCCTCCCCACACCACCCGGTGCCCCCATCCTGGTCTACCTACACCATATAAATACTGGAAAAGCTCCCATGTTACAGTGGCACCCAAGGCATCCACCTAGTTGGCCTATGTCTAAGGCCGGCTATGCTGGTGGTCTTTATGCTGCAAGTCTTTAATTTGTCTACTATATTAGGAAAGTAGGGTATGAAAGCTACAGCATCCTGTTCAGATGATGAGTATTTAACTTGTATCCAAGGATATCGTTACAGTACATCATGCTTGTTTATCTACTGTTTTATGCCATATCTGAGAGTTCTGCATTTACAATCCTAGCAACATAGAAGGCTTTAAATACACGATCTTAAATCAGTGTATATATATTCAAGACCAATCTGAAATATTGTTTATCTGCCTTATATCCGGTGATCTTAGTTATCTTCGAAGTAATTCCTCTAATAGTCACAAATATTCGAGTTTTCAGAAGATATCGTTTATCAGGACTGCTTTGTACCTTATTTAAAGAGTAAGTTTAAAAAATATTCTCAGAAATATACTCTTGAAATAATACAATGTCATCCCGGTCCTCTTCAATAAACACATCACACTGAATGACATTTGACGACCTTTATTAAAACTTCCATAACATAGTTTTGTTCACCTACTTTATTAGTTACAACTGACCATAATATAGTTGATTCTAAACACAGCATAACATCCTTGTAATGTTAAACAGGGCAGCGTACCTACTCGCCCTGCCCCAGTAAGCAGCGTTCATACCTCCACTCACTTACCTTACTTATGAAGTACCATCCCTGTAATGCTAATCAGGCAGCATACCTACTCACCCTGCCCAGTAAGCAGGGTCCATACCTCTGCTCGCTTACTTTACTTATGAAGCAGCACCCCATCTCACTTCATACACCATTCATTGAATTACCTTGCACCAAATAAGCAGCATCCTTAGCTCAGCTTACTTATCTATTCAGCAAGCTTCCTCCAGCTGCTCATTTTCCTTTCCACAGCTCCTTGAAATTAACATCCACACACCAGAGGGGGGGAACAGAAGAGGATAAGCCTGTCCCTCTTCTCTGCCAACCAGCCTAACCAGGCTGTTCCCCCTACCTTCTACCCAAAATTGTTCAACCAACTACCTCCCATAATGGGAAGGGTTAAGCAAACATCATTCGGTGTACCTATCATCTGTAAAGCCCTTACAATCCTGCATACCATTCCTGAAACACGCCCTAATGAAACTAAATAAAAGTAAAAGTAAGTAAGATTACCCATTACTCCACTGTACTACTGGAACATCCACACCAAGAGAATACATTCCTTTTTAAACCACTTCCTTCCAGCCACTAATCATGGCTCAACCCGAATGGAATGACCACCTATAGCCACAAGTCTGTCAACTGTAGCATATCACCTTAGCCCACCAAACTACCCAGTTCTGAGTATGCAGTAACCCAACTACTGTAGGGAATAGTCTAACTTAAAAACTTTAATGCCAATAATATAGGGGACATAGGACAGGCTTGTTTTGTACCTTTTGTTAGTGCTATTGATTCAGAAGTGAAGGGACCTAATTTCACACATGCTAGATTGTTTTTGTATATATTCTTAATCAAGGAAATAAAGGAGTGAGAAAAATCAAACTTTGAACATATATTCCCATTTTGTAGAATCAAAAGCTTTCTCTATATCCAAGGTGATTAACAAAGCTTCTTGATTTTTTCTATTTAGAAAATCTATAATTGTTAATATCCTTTGAATGTTATCATGGGCACACATATTATATATGAAACCTGCTTGATCTTCATTTATAATTTGTGTCATGGATTTTTTAATTCTATTAAATAAAACAGTCATGATCATTTTGTAATCATTGTTAAGTAATGAAATTGGTCTATAGGAGCTGCATTTTAATGGATCTTTATTTTCTTTTATTATAGGTGTAAATAATGAGCATCTCCAAGAGGGAGGAATTATATTTTGTGATTGTATTTCAAGTAAGGTTTTATGAAAGACTGAGATTATGGATGAAGGAAAGATTTTATATATTTCAATTATAATACTATCCATTCCTGGAGCCTTATTATTTTTACACTCTTTAATTTTGTCTATAACTCCTTTATGAGAAATTTGTCTTTTAAGTTCTAGTTTTAAGTTCTCTGGTATATTTTATTCAAGTTGTCTGCCAAATTTATATTGAAGTTATTGTTTTGGTTACTGTCCATTCTATAATGTTCAGTATAATGAAGTTTAAAAGCATCTAGTATATCACTTATATCTGATACATTTTTATTCTTCTTCCCTTCATGAATGATATTGGTAATATTTTTTATTCTAGATTGCATTTTGACTCTTATAGCTAGATTATGAATATGTTTAGGGGAAACTGAATCTTCTTCTTCTTCTTCCAGCGGATCACCCATTGAATGGCAGTGGAGTTTTATGGTGTCGCTTCCACAGAAGGCACTCACATGCACACCTAGGGCCAATTTAGAGTGTCCACCTGTCTTTGGGATGGGAGGACATGCAGACTCCGCACAGAAGGCACCCCAGAGAACTTCTTGCTGTGAGGCAGCAATGCTAACCACTGCACCACCGTGGCCGCCCTTAGGGGAAACTGAATATGAATTTAATTTTAATTTTTCCAATGCTAAATTAGTTTTATGTGTTAGAATGTCATTGTATTATTTATTTAGTTCATCTATTTTTTTCTTATTAATGTGTACATTTATTGAGTCATTGTTTATTACTGTAAGTTGATTTTGTATGTTGAGTAATTCCGATTCCCATTCTTTTAACTTTCTTTTATACCAAACAAGAATTTTGCCAAAAATATAGGCTTTTAAGGAGTCCCATATCATAACTATATTAAGTTCATCTGTAAGATTAGTATCTAAGAAAAATTGTAACTCTTTAATTAGCCAAGGTTTAAATTCTTTTAATTTTGTGATGAATTATTGCCTCCTCAATACATAATAATCCCACTATAGAAGGCATAATCATATATAGTCAATATAACTCAAAAATCATGTTATTTGCAGATGATATACTTCTAACCTTGTCCACCTCTAAAAAATCTTTAAAAGCATTAGACATACAAGCTGAAAATTATTACTCAATTTCTGGACTTCACTTTAATAAAACAAAATCAAATTTCATGAGTTTGAAAAACAATCTTAGTATAAATCATATCCAAATAATTGGAAAACAAGTTCTCACCTTAAACTATTTAGGTATAACACCAGGTACAAACATTGAAGAAACCTTCATTACAAATTACAAAAACATCATAAACACAATCAAATCTGATGTAGTAAAATGGAATAACATATACTTAACATTTGAAGAAATATTACAATTAATAAAGATGATATTATTGCAAAAATATTATATACTGCTCAAGCAATTCCTGTAGTGCCAGAAAAGAGATTTTTAAAAGAAATAAATACATTATTATTAAATTTTCTTTTGTACCCCAATAAGAACAGAACAGCACTCACACACCACATGAGACCCTGGAAACTAGGAGGAATAAACTTTCCAGATGTTGAAACTTACATTAAAGCCTCCATCATTAGAATCATTATAAATTGGGTAGACCCTAGCTATTCTTCTAGTTGGAAAACTCTACACACTGTCATCTATTTAAATGAAAATTCCATTTTTAAAAATCTAATGTTAGATGATAAGACTAATAAACCATGACATATCTTATGCACTGGTCTTCAATATAATTTAACAAAACCTACTAAACTAGGATTCTTTAATGACATATATGACTCATTCAGAAGATTTGTAATTTCTGACATAGACATAAAGCTATGGTTGGATTTCTTATACCCTTTTAGTTCCACACAAAAATTTCAAAACAAAAACACATAGGGTGGTATTTGTTAATTGGGAAGTGAAAAACTTTATTTGTTTGCAACAGTGTATCAATAAACAAAAGGTTATATATAGTCAGTATAAAATAAGAACATATACTCTTTCCACATCAGATCTACTTATATTTCAAAGTGTATTACTATATTCACAAGATCTATGCAGAATGATCAATAATTCCTCTTTTAGAGATTGTCCTAGATTTATAAACCATCTATATAACTTATCATATAACAATCAGAATTGGGAAAACCTAACATCGAAAATATATAACATTTTAATAAACTACAAAACTAAAACCAATCAGAAATTTTGGAATCATATTATTAAAGGACATTCAATAAATTTATCTATGGAAAAGAAAACTAAAATATTAAATTCTATTACATCCAACATGCAATTCTGGGGAATTTGCACATGGTAATTACTGCATAGAGCTTTCTACACACCTAACAAATTAGCAAAATTTAATACCTCCAATAACATCATATGTTGGATATGTTTACCAACTTGCAAAGCAGATTGGATGCATATTTTTTATGATTGTTCCAAAGTCACACAATTTTGGGAAAAAAATTGTAATTTTTTACAAGCCATATTTTCAGATGCATTTTGTAGTTTCCAGATCTTTATTCTTGTTGAATGTCAATGGGAGTTTAAAACTGAATAACAATAATCTCTATCTGTTATGGAATATACTAGCGAATGCTAGAAAATGTATTTCTAGAAAATGGAAATCCACTTCCGAACCATCCTTTGAATAATTCTTTTTACTATTGAAGGAAACTGCAAAGATGGAAACTAAAGTAAAAGAACTAAGAATATTTCCAAAAACATGGAATAATAATCTATGGGACAAAATATTATCACTTATTAAGACATTGAACATTGAACTCAGACTCTTCATAATTGTTGGAGAAAAGAGAAAGATGTGTTCTTTTTTGTTTGTATGACCCTATTCTGATTGGATTGTATAACTTTTTAATCATTCTTCAGGCCATTTGTAAATATTGTATATAATTAGTAATTTTGCTTCATTTATTAAACAATGTATTAATAATTTATATGATAAATCCTAATGGAAATGCAGTAAAAATCTTTTGAGTAAAAAAAAAAAAAAAATTCAATGCCCTAACCTTAAATGGCAAAAACCAGCACCCCTTGACCTACTTCCTGAAAACTCACCCTGCTCAGTCATGAAGTGCTCTACGTGCCCAGCCATAAACACCCCCATTTCACTGATTACCCAGTGACAATCCAGACTAGAACCCAAGCCTCCCCACTCAGAACCTCCTAGCAACTGTCCTAACTAGTGCACTCAAACTTCTAACCATCCTTAATCCCTGTTTGTCCCCTGGTCTTCCCCTCGATGGCTCTCTTCCCTTATGTTACCGATACCACTAGTAAGTAATTAAGACCAGACCTACTGTTGTCATATCCTGCAACCAAGCTTCCTTCAAACCTTCTAACTCCCCTGTAACAACACCCAAGTTTCTAACACAGCCACCTACCTACCATGCTTCAAAACCCTACCTACAAAATTCAACCAAAGCCCAAGTGAAATGATCCTTGTGCTACTCTGTAGACCTTAACCTTATGTAACATTAACACTACTTACTCCAGGGACAAATTTGTCACCCCAAAGATATCACCCATTAGGAATAAACTCCAGCCTCCTGTCAAACACCTCATTGGCCCTTTCCCCAAATATGGTTCAAACAACTGGATAAGTAAATACAACCACCCCAAGGTTCCAAGCTCCTGAAAGCAAGGGTTGAACTTACTGGCTTGCAAGAGCCATAGAACTTTAACCCAATAAGTTCCTGTGCTCCTCTGAATGTTGTGACTCTACTCATCCCTGTGGGATCCCCAGACTCCCCATAAACCATCCCCAACAGTTTTCCCTGGCCCTCCTACCTACCTCTTCCTTACTTGCCCCCTATACCAACGCAATAACCAGGTCACACTAATTGAACACAGAGCTCTAACGTGCCTTAATAAAGTGATTACTCAGACCCTCATTGTGCTCCATTCCTTTTCAAGCCACCGCATGATGCCTTCTGAACTTCAGCAATCCATAAAGAAAAGAAAAAAACAATAAATTATATGTGCACACATACTAATAATTACTTAACATGGAGGTACTGACAAGGACCCCTGCCACCCCCATCAAGTGTTTGCCAAACTAAAGAGCAGAACTTGTCTAGCTTGTAATCACCTCCAAGCCAGTAGCCTAATAACTTCCTATGATACTAAGAGTGCTGTAACTCCATTCCACCTACCTGAACCCCATCCACCCCAATGTGCCTTCATGAGCACTAAATAAAATGCATTACCTGTAACCTCATCAAGCCCACTCCAGAAACCCAAACTCTTACCTATGGCCAATGACTGTTGCTCCCTTTTATTATTGAATGCAAAAGCCCAAAAGCAGGGATAACTTTCAAACATTGATCTAACCTACTGAACGGTTAATATAACAGACTGCACAACCAATTAACCCTGAGATCACAAACTCAAATGCCTGTCCTTCTCTGCCCAGTAGTGTAAATCCTCTACCAAAACTCAGCAAATTTGAAATCCACTTACATTAGTCAGTAACTGTTGCCCACATGTGCCCCCCTTGTGTAACCTCCTTGCTCACCACTGGTTCCATCATCTGTGAAATCAGTGTGTATCGCCACAACTGGTACTCGGCACACCACCATCTACAAATAAAAGGACAAAAGTAAATCCTCTAATATGTAAAGAGAAGGCTCCACCTTATACCCACCTATTCCAAAGTATAGCAGCAGCATTCCAAAATCCCCATGTTATATGCTTCTCATGCTCCTTGGGTCTCCACTGAAGATAGATTAAATAAATAAACAATGCTTTAAATATTGGTCTCAGAAGGTTGCTAGAATAACAGGACCCATGCCATCATGCATTTTACAGAGAAAATAATGTCTGAAATGCAAATTTACGCCCCCATTCAGATAGCACTCCACAGTAAACTGCCAGAGAAACACAACCTCCAAAATAAATAATCAGAGGCCTAAAGCAGATGAAAATCACCCCAACCCTAGCCCCATGCACCTCTTATAAACTTAGAAAGTTGATAGAATAACAGGTTTTGCATTAGCAAGAATTTTCTGAAGGGTATGAAGTCTAAAAACTCAAAGGTATGTCATTTTCTAATCAGTCTTTAATGATTAGCCACTGCTTTGCCTGAAAGCCACAATTTTATGACACGAGATCAAAATCTAAGGCGCAATGTGGACATTCTGTGAAAATCTGTAACATAGAGAGGTATGACAGGTTATGAAATGGGCATAACAGCAATACCTATGCCAGCATGCCACCACTCAAAACATGCAAAGTCCAAACACCAAGCAACCATCAATAATACCACTGTTCCCAACGGCTTTCTTTTTTTTTTTTTGACTACAATAAGTCAAAATTCTGTCACGCAGCCAAAATCTACACAGCTGAGAGGCATGCCATGACCGTTCCTGAACCACCACTCCACAAAGCAACTCAAATTTAACAAATCAAACTGTCTGCTCCAACCATCCACTAAGTAAAGCAGAAACAAAACCTTCCTTATGTCCGATTGTTTTTTTTTTCAATATTACAACAGTTATGGATTATCAAAGTATACACTCACCTCTGTCAATGACTCCAATACCCACCATGTGTGCACAGACTACCCCATTACCTCCAGAGCTTAAAGCCCACAAAAATACTTCTGCAAATCTTTCCACTTTCCAGACTGCCAAATTCATCATACAAAACCACCACCACCAATGCAAAACGCCATCCCACCATGCACCTTTGAGTGGCTCTCATCATGCAAGGCAGCACAACTCACTGAACAGCACTGCTATGAGTCAAGTACCAGAGAAGCGTGCATCCATGTGAACATCCAGACATCAATGCAAAATGAGAACAGTCCACAAAACTGTCCTGCCTGCCGAACCATTGGTCGTTCACTCAAATGAAGCATGCAACTGTATGTTCCACTTTCTTTCCCTACTCCAACACAGCATTTCACCTTTTCCAGTATGTCCCATAAAACAACACAGACACACGTAAAGGAACAAATGCCAGTTTGCAAAACCAACACACCCCGTGTAGACAACATTGGCCACCAGACTCAAAAGCAGAAGAAAAACGCATAAAAACACAAATACTATTCATTGGTTCAGCTTTCAAACAGTACTGCCCTGCCAGCAAACACAAGAAACCCCAGAACTCAGCATGGCAAATCCAAAAATGCAGAGAATAAAAGAACAAAAACCTGAACCCAAATATACCAACACATTCTAAATATTCCCATCTCTCAAAGGAATACCAGTCTCAAAGATGGCAAACACAAACCTGGGCAGATAGGGGACCTGATGCCCAACAGTCTCTCCTCCACCTCCGGTCCCCTTAACTTTCAGGACCACATACACACACACTCACACATATATATATATATATATATATATATATATATATATAGAGAGAGAGAGAGAGAGAGAGAGAAGAGAGTTGGGACACAGGGACCCATTCCGCCATCCCAAACTAAATGAAATGAACCCTTGGTGAAAGCAGAATGAACACAAACCACCCCTTCAAGTATGTGCAACCCTCCCCAGTCCAGAAGGAAAACCCCGCATGCCCAACTTGCCCACCACCACCCCAGAGTTACCACATCTCAAAGAACATGCACCTTCACTGATGCAGGATCTTCAAAGCAATACAAATTCAACAAGATGAGTTCAAAGGATACCCCTCAATAGGCCTGACTCCCCCGACCAACACCATTAGTATCCCACATGAAAGCATGGCTGCAAGCAAAGTGCCATACCTCCCAGAAAACCATGATCAAGTAAAAAGCGATGATGAACTGTGTATTTCATCACCTGGGTAGTGATGTCCAATCACCCTCACCTGACTGTGGAAATGCACAGCAACATGAAAACTCGGTCACAGCCAATGAAAAGCCACAATCGGTCCCATCCAAGGAAAGCACCCAGAACAAGACACCAGCGACCGGCCTCAATGAAGCAGTCCACCCCAGTCATACAATAACAGCCCTTGTCAAGCTTTTCCTTTTTTTTTTTTTTTCAAATTGTCAATGCTACTTGCACATGTGCGGTAGTAACCTCTTCCCCCCACAAAACTCCCAACCTGCGAAAAGACCATAACAGCTCCTTCAAGCCAATAAACCTCTCCATCAAAAAGGTAAGGCCCTCAAAAAACCAAACACCCCTTAAAGAAACCCAATTCCCGCTAACCGGAAGCACTACCCAAGAAACACTAAACAACTAACGAATGCAAAACCACATGGACAACCTAACATTGCATGGACTACCACCAACTGTCTCCCCAGAGAACCATTCATCGCCAACCCGCGTGAAAGAAGCACATAACTACTGCCATTACTATGTCTATTTAAATGCATTATATTTATTTATTGACATTCGACTATACCAAATCCAAATGCAGATTACAATATAAAGTATTAAACAGAGTAACCATGAACACTACCCTAAATCTGAATAAAACAACCAGACATACAGACCATCTCCTACTCTTGGCCCACCCCAAGAGAAATAAATCCGGAAATACCTACCTACAACCCACTTGCCACCAACCAAGACCCAGAGACCTACCTTTCTCCTGACATATCTACAGATCATCATGGGGGTACCCTGCCCTTAGCAAGTTCATGCCAAAATGTGATTGCTTACCCAGCTACACTTGTCTAAACCTCGTAAGGCCCTCCCTACTCTTATCTCATTTCCTTCCAATCCTCCCTGCCTCCACTTAACCCTTTCACCTCCCACCCACAATATCTGCCTAACCCCTCATGAAGATGTCGCGGGACAACTTGGTTTGTTGCCAAACTTCATTTATCACTTGTAGTTGGAAGAGTCCATATTGTGTATTGAATGTGTTCAGGGAAGTCTGAGCCTAAGGCTGCCATATTAAAGTTTATTTAGGTTCCTGTACATGACTGAAGAAGATTTTAGTAGTAGATTTCATATAAGGAATAACAGAAAATGACTACTTATGGAATATTGATACAAGCCACTCTACTTTAGCTTTGTGGTTAGTTTTTTAGAGAGAACTAACAAAAAAAAAGAAAAAAGAAAGAAAGAATGTAGACTCAGGAATCATGGGCAGATTTTTATTAGACAAATGAAAAGTAAATAGTTTACAGTACATAAAGAAAAAAACCTCACTTTGAAACCTTCACAAGTGTGAGTTCAGAAATGCAGCGTAGTCATAAAATCCAAGAAAATTTATTGTAATCCAAAGTAACATGACAATCTTATTATAAGTTTTTATAGTAGCATATAGCTTTAAAAGTTGATGAGTTGACAATGTTAGTTAATTGGGTAGGGTTTATAAGGAAGTTGTATTTATATTATGTTTGTTCTGATGAAGTCCCAGTATAAAGTGCAGAGGGATAAAAGTGCTTGACAGAGTGGATTACAATACATTTTCTTGGATTTTATGACTACTCTGCATTTTTGAAATCACATGTTTGAATATCTCAAACTGATTTTTTTTTCTTTATGGTTTATTTTTCCTTTGTTTCCCGCTGGTTTTCTTCTTTTAGTTTATAATACATATAAGCTTTCACAACACATTTTTTTCAAAATCTACTTTTTTGTTTGTGGAAGGTTCATGTCTAAGCTTTCTGTTTAACTTGTGCCATTGTGTGATGCAGCATTGATGAAACTCAAACTGGTGATTATCATCTGTATATACTGAGAACTTGCCAGTCAGTGCTGAAATATCCAAGTAAAATTACTTTGGTTACAACATGACTACTTGTTCCATTTACCTGTAGATTCAACTAGATGGACATTGGACACGTGATTTCAGATTTATAATGGATGTAGACAGTGAAATGTTTGTTGGTCCATGTCAAAATTATACATGCAGTGTCTAGTACGAGTGGGATAGAGGGATACAACTCTGAATACTGCCCCAGCAACCCAAGTTTGACTAGCTCAGACAATTGATGGTGCTGACAGAGAGTGGCAGTTCTCTCATAATTACATTTAGAAGATTGTATCAAGCCTTTCAAAAAATGTTTCACTGTTGAGATTTCAGTGCCAGTACAGCACAGCACAGCATAGCATAGCACAAAGTAGCCTTGTGGCTGCTTGAATGATGCCCCCCATCCCCCCAGACAGCTCTCACCTCAGCTCTGGGTGATCCCTATATCAGAGGAATGAATGAGCATTATAGAAAAAAATAAACTTTATTGCCATTTAGGAAATGCAAGTGCTACCTAAATGAAATTCTGAGTGTCAGCTCTTTTACAGGAAAAAGCAAACACATACAGACAGACGTGATAGGTATTAAAGAATAAGCAATCACTATAGTACAAAAGTAAACATCTAGGTAGCTGACACACATGCTTGTACACTATTTATATACACTGGACAACGCTGACTACTAGATGATTAACACATGAAAAGAAAACTACACTATACACAGAGGTGAGATTGGGTGATATTGCACATAAGGAAGTGACTGGAACTGGACTTAAATGAGAATATATTAATTTTAGTCTGCAATAAATAAATAGAATTACTGTATGAAAAAATAAAGAATGAGACTGTAACAGTGTATTATAGTTTTTATACACCCAGATTTACATCTGCAGTAATGCAGTTGGATAAAAACTATTCATGAATCTGGAGGACCTGCAGCAGGTACACTGTAACCTTCTACCAGATGAAAGTTTAAAGTGAACCAACCATGTGCTGGATGAGAAATGTCATTCAGTATTTTTCAGGCTTTTCTAAGCCTTCTTTGGAAGTGTAGTCGCTGGTGGGCTTTTTTAATTAGCTGATCTATGTTTGTACTCCAAGAAAGATTCTCTGATATGTGTACCCCCAGGAACATTGTAGTTTGGAATCTTGTTATTTCTTCACTCTTGATCCTGAGGGGCAGCTGCATGGCAGTTTTTTCTGACGTCAATAATGATTTTCTTTGTTTTATTGACATTCAGGTGAAAATTGTTGTTATTGCATCATTCAGTCAGGAAGTTGACCTCATTCCTACACCCACTCTCATCATCACCACTCATGAGTCTCAGCACTGTGGTGTCATCTACAGATTTGATGATGTGGTTGTTACTAGCTTTTGCAGCGCAGTCATGGGTAAGGAATGTGAACAGTAGAGGACTCAGAACACAGCCGGTCTTGATTGTAATACTCCCTGAAGTGTTGTTACCAGCACAAGTCCTTTGTAGTCTTGTAGCTATGCCCCCACACCCCCCCTTATTTAATATTCTCACTCCAGGGTTGCACTGCAGTGGGGCAGAGGCTATATTCCATTTTCGACCAAATGAACTTCGACCAAGTGAGCTTTCAGTCAAGTGAGCTTTCAGTGAAGTGAAATGCCTGGAATAATTTTCGACTAAGTGTAATTCGACCAAATGTATGGAATCCATATATATATATATATATATATATATATATATATATATACACACACACACACACACACACATATATATATATATATATATATATATATATATATATACATATGAATTCATTGTAGTCCAGAGCTGCACAGTTAACTTGCAGTCAAGGAATTATCTTAACTGCTTTGCTATTTAGGCATGCATGCTGTTGAGGAATAATGCCCAATATGGACAAATTACGGTACAGTTACATGGAGAGATAGACTTTGTCCAAAGCCAGGTAAAAGCAAGATCACCTGAAACTTGAAATAACTAATAGCACCATACTGTCAGGATACAGTGAAGCTTGAAAAAATACTTAGGTCTAACAACAGTCAGCTTTTCAATACAGAACAGAAAGCTCATTAAAATCTATCTTACAAGAAGACACTTAGGATGCTGCACAGCAAATTGAAAATACACACTCAATGTTGTTAGCGTTTTATGATTAGCTTGGAAAGAAAGTAAAGCCAGAACATGATTCCTGAAAATTGTCTGCTACTAGGTCAAAACTTTTAAGTTTGATCTTAGACAACATTCTAGTGGCTCACCTTAAGAGCTGTTTTTTTATAAGTGCATGACTGAATGCATTTAACAGACTGATTCACACAACAGTTAAATGACAAGCAGTGGTAAGCACTCTGCAAATATTTCATGGAGTGTTTATCATGTACAGGACCCTTAATCCATGGTTTGCTGCATGAGCTTTTAAATTTCAGCCTCAAGCCACTGATAAATTCAAGTTACCTAATCCCTTTGGAATTCTCTGTGTTAATGCTCCCAACATGAAAGATATGCACAGATATGTACACCCACATACATGCATACAGGCGCACATGTGCACATATACACACACGTGTACATGCATAATATTTCCTTTTATGGCTCTTCTACATTCCATAGTATAAAATTACCTTGAACACGTTAAAAGGTATATATTTTAAATTTCTAAGTAAACAAAATGATTTGAAAAATGCAGAATTTATCGCCAGTTCACTTTAATACACTTACATGATTAAAAATCAGAGCCTGCATCTATGTCCTTATTTTTTCTTTTTGAAAATTATTTATTTGTAATTGTAAAAACAGTAACTGTGCATAGGAGCAACAAGTAAACTTATACACATATGCTAAAATCTCCATGAAAAGGAGAAAACTACATAATGCAGCATACTTCAAAGGCAATTACTAGGCTAGCTACTCTTATGGGTCATTGTAGGTTCATAGGATGATTCTAGGCTATTGGCCCAGAGGCCCTTATAAGCCTAGCCAAGAATTTCACCCATGTTCCCACAAAGTCAGCACCTGTTTTCCCTGTCCAGCAGGGGCACAGGTGGGACCCCAGAGGTATATTTTCTGTTTCCCATCCTGTTGTCCAGGTTCCTTTTAAAGAGGGCTAGCAAGGTACTCTGCTTGACATGGAGAAGAAGTGTATTCCACAGATGGGAGAGTCATGGGGACACAAATGTAACCTGCCCGCAAGTTCTATTAATGTCACAGACCAGGTTGTGACCTTGCATGCAGGTTGCGTGAGTGGAGTTTGACTTATGGATATGAAGCAACTCCATCAAGGCTGAGTTTGAGATGGCCTTGTATGCCAGATGCAGTCACCTCTGGGCAGTCTGTATGAGACTGAGTAGAGGGACAAGGATTTTAGCCTATCTGTAGGATAGGTGTTTGAGACCCTGGATTTTCCTGGTCAGGAACCCCTTTGGTCACTCCAACTGCTGCATGTGCTTGACAAGGTACATACCAAAGGGAGCATTGTACTCGATAATGGGTCTGGTAAGGGAGGAGTACAGGGATGCTCCTGGATGAAGCACCCTTACTTCTGAGGTGGGCCATGTAGAAAGCCTTCTGTACAATGGAGGCAACATGGTGGTCAAAAATCAGGTTGCTATCAACCTGAGTACCCAAGTCCTTCACAAAAGATTGCATGCTTAGTACATTGTTATTAATGTGATGGTTAGTGGGGACACCATTTTCCCCAAAGGAGATAATGATGCATTTCTTGGCATTCAGTTTGAGGCCATGCTTCTGGCACCAGTCATTAGTTTGGTTAAGGTCCTCTTGGAGGATGTTCACATCACTAGGGGAATTTATAACAGTGCCCAGCTTGCAGTCATATGCAGATTTGGACAGCCAAAGACCACTGGTTTTGGCTTGCACCTCAGAAAAGTATATACCAAACAGTAGATGCCCCAAGACCGATCCTTTGGGTATGCCACTTGTTACGGGTCTACTACTAGAGGTGGCTACTCATTGGCTAGGTAGGTGAGAATCAAACCATGCAACTTGTGTTAGAAAGCAAAAACCTTAACCAGCACATTACCCCTGCCCTGAGTTATAAAATAATTAACAAGCTCACTTATCAGAGCAGAGAGTATTTCCTTAATCTGCATTAATCTTAAATGCACTTGTAGATTTTCCTACACTGTTGACATACTGATCATTTGTTATTCACTTACCACAAAGAGGGTGCTTTCATGACAGATCTTGGAGGTGCTCTGTATATGGGTATTTCTGAAGGTGCTTTAGGCTGGTGGTTTAATAGGTCACAGCTCACTAGAAATACTTCTTAGACCAGAAATGTATTAAAGATGAGGACTATGCTAATGTACCACAGATATATCTAAGGGAAAAATGATCTCTCCAGCTATGGCCCACAATTGCACTACAGTGTGAGGTGATGTGTAATGCACAAACAAGCAGAAACCATGTCAAATGCAGGGCTTAAATACCAGAACTAAAAACATAAAAAAAAAAAAAAAAAACTTTTAACAAACTCAAAAGAACCAATGAGGGTGCTTACTTCAAGCCCTAGAGCCATCACCCTTCACCGGACAGGTTCCAATCAGCACACTTCTCTCACAAGGGTGCAGACATCCCCCTTCCAATCAAAGATGGCTTGGACAATGTGCTCAGAATACAGCAGCCACTACAAACAAACCCAGATGCAGCAAACCTCTATCTGGACTATGCTACAGCTACTAGCTGCACTAATTTAGGTGAGAAACACTAAAAAAATGTTTTAAGCAGCAGAAAAAAACAGCAGTTAGACACTAAAAATGCTTTAAACAGCAGGAAAAACTGCAAAGAGATACTAAAAAATGTTTTAAACTGCAAACAAATCAGTTATTTAAAACACTGCTTGGTGGGAAAGCAAAGCAAACAGAACATTTGATTTGCAAACAGTGAAAATAAAAAGCTTTGCAACAGTGAGAACAGCAGCAAAACATGACTTAACAGGCACAGTAAGGCAGACAAATGCAGTACAAACACTGCAGTTTAGTTGACAGTATTAACATACAGTAGTAAATAAGCAGAAAACAATAAAACATGCAGTAAATAGTACAGTCATGCAAAAAAACAGTCAACCTGTGGTTCTGTGAAGGTGAGAAGCCTCCTCTGGAATCTCAGCTCAGCATTGTGTCTCGTAGCCCACCTCAGTTCTTCTCAGTTCAAACAAGCAGAAACTGGCTTAAATGCAGGGCTTACTTAAATACCAGAAGCTAAATCTTAAAAAAAAAAAAAAATTAAACTCAAAAGAACCTATGAAGGTGCTTACTCCAAGTCCTAGATCAATCACCCCTCACCAGACAGGTTCCAATCAACACACATCTCTCACAAGAGTGCAGAAGGACCCCTTCCAATCAAAGATGGTTTGGAAAATGTGCTCATAATACAACAGCCACTACAGACAGACCCAGATGCAGCAAACCTGTATCTGGACTATGCTACAGCTACTAGCTACACTAGTTTAGGTGGGAAACACTAAAAAAGTGTTAAACAGCAGAAAAACAGCAGTGTGTCACTAAGTAATGTTTTAAACAGTTAAAAAACAGCAAGGAGACACTAAAGAATGTTTTGAACAGCAAACAAATCAGTTATTTAAAACACTGCTTGGGAAATGGAATATACAGAACAGATGCTTTGCAAGCAGCAACAATTACTTTGCAAACTGTGAAAATTGCAAAAAAGTAGCAATGCAATATAATTTAACAGGCACAGTACGCCAGAAGAATGCAGTACAAACAGTGCAGTTTAGTTTACAGTATTAAAATACAGTATTAAATAAGAACACAATACAAAATGCAGTAAATAGTATAATCAAGCAAAAAAAAACCAGGCAGTCAGCTTAGTTGGAAGGTTGTGCATGGCCAGAAACTCTTACGTACCTCCTGAATGAGGCCATAGTGGAACTTACAACATTGCTGTGGGGTGGTGGGGTTATGGGACTTTCTCTGGCAGCAGCATGATGCTGCAGCATTTATTTATTTATTTATTTGCAATCTGTTAACCGGGAAAGCCCACTGGGCCATACAAAGCCCACTTTCAGTGGAGGCCCAGGTCAAAAAGTTCCTCAGTACAATAAGAACAATCAAATAAAATTATAGTGTTTATATTAGATAAGCAAAAGTTTATCTAGTCGAACGCTTACATCATTGAAAATCCCGGAACTCGAAATTGCAATTGTAGGGGGTGCATCCCCACCACCTACCACCCCCTGCTAAATATATATTCCAACTTTGAGATCGCACTACAGTGAGAAAAGGGCAAATATTTCCATCTTCACTGTACCATGATCTCACAAAAACCATGTTGAGATCCTGGATTTTCGATGATGTCAACATTTGATTAGATAAACTTTTGTTTATCTAATATAGACACAAATTACATACATTGGTAGTATACCATTATCTAACATATTGGATTTCAAAGTTAAAAATGCACTTAGCAATTCAGTGGCCAGACAAATACTAGTGAACAGATTACAACATTTTTAGAGATAATTACTGCATAGAGGATTTTTAGATAATATACAGCTTAAAAAGTAGGGAGAAAATATATCATTAGATCTAGATATTCAAGGAGGCTGAGTGCAAGTACAGCTCCATGTGGAAGACATAAGTGTGAAGAGCAGTTTTGAAGTGACCAGGATTTAGGATTGTTCTGATTGCTAATGGTAGAGCATTCCAATTCTTGGCTAAAGAGTAAGGGAAGAGAAGATGGCCAGGTGGCAGATTTGGTTTGTGAACCTGAAGAAGTTGCTGATTCTCAGATCTAAGGGGACTACTTGGGAGGTAGAAGGTGAAGACAGAACTAAGGGAGGGGCAATCTGAAGTTTAAAGATACGTTTGTGAACAGTAGTAAGTTGCAGGTAGTTGAGGTAATTTGGTAGTTCCAGCCATTTTAGGGAGTGAAGAGCAGTACAGTGATAGGAGAAGCTTTTGGAATTTGTTGCAAATTGTGCAATTTTATTATGACATGTCTAGAGCTTAGCCTTTAGAGTGGCTTCTGGGTTGGTAAGTAGACAGGTGCAATACATTAGGGAAGGGAGTAGGTAAGTGGAGGTAAGGCTTTGTTTTGTGGAGGGGCTAAGGAACTGGTTGTGCCTAAAGAGCATTCCAAGTTGGATGTTTTGTTGCAGGTGAATATCAAATTTTAGGTATCCATCTATGGACACTCCTGGATGTTTTGTGTGGCTGACAACTACTATTAGTGCTTTATTTTGGAACTAGATATTCAACATGCCTTTGTCCAACATGGTTGATTTTTGGGGGTGAAAAGCATGATCTTGGATTTATTTTGGCTAATGGGTAAGTGTTTTTTAAACATCCAGGATTCAGTGGTGGAGACGGCTGTTCGGATTTTGAGTTGGAGTTCAGAAATGGAGTCAGCTGGGCAGATGATGGTTGAATCGTCTTCATACTGAATAAGGGCTCCATTGGTCATAGATGTGCAGAAATTGTTAATGAAAATATTGAATAGGAGTGGACCAAGTATTGAGCCTTGAAGAAGTCTAGCAGAGGTGTTAAGATAAGAGACAGAGTTTTGCCATTTGACAGCCTGTTTCCTGTCTTTTAGATAGCTTGACAACCAGTTGAGAGTAGTGGTGGAAAGTCCAAAGTTAGTGTATTGTGATTGTAGTAAAGGGAGGGCTACTGTATCAAATGCCATAGAAAGATATAAGAATATGGTAGATACTGTTTTTCCATTATCACAAGCTCTGTTAACAGTATCCAGGAAAGAAATAAAGCAGTTGTAGTCCTGTGGCTAGGTTTGTAACCATGTTGTGTGGAGGACAGGATGTGGTTATGAAGAAGATAGGGCATCAGCTGAAAGTGAATGTACTTTTCTAACATCTTAGAGATAGGGGACAGGATAACGATAGGTCAAAAGTTGGAGATATCTTTATTTTTACCTCTCTGGGAAGAAGAAGAATTTAGGCTTTCTTCCATAATTTGGGCACATAAGATTCTTAAATGGATCTGTTAATTAGAATACTTATAGGGAATGCAATGGCTTCAGCAGCTATCTTTAGAGATGTTGGGGGTGAATTGTCAGGTGTGTTAGAGCATGGTTTGAGCATAAGGAGTAGTCTTTTTAATAGCTGTGGTGAAATTAGGGGTAGAATGGGGGTTGGGTTTAGGGGCAGATGTGGTAATTGTAGAGATGGGGAAGGTGGGGGAGGTTTTTGGTGGAGCAGTGTCACTTATGCTGTCTCTGCCATGAGGAAAGCTAATGGTAATTTTGGCTACTGAGTTTATAAAGAAAGAGTTAAAGAGAGATGCAATTTCATGAGGAGGCTTGTCAGAGTGTAGACAAGGATTGTTTTTTTTTTTTCGCCAGGGTTAAGGAGAGATAAGATGGAATTCCAGAATTTTTTGGGGTTTCTTTTATGGATAGACTGCAGTTTTGTGTAATAAGTGTTTTTTGTCTTTATGTATTAGCTTTTTTACTTGATTATGGAGCTCTTTAAAGTGTATCAGGGTGTCCTGTTTTTTGTTAGTCTGATATTGTTTCAATATTTTATCTCTAAGGTACATCAGATTTTTAGCGGTCTTGGTCAGCCAAGGAGCATGGTTTGTTTTGATCCTTTTCATGTGGAGTGGTGCAAGGTATTTAGTGTGGCCGTGAATGTAGTATTGAAATGTGGGAGTGTTTTTAATATGTGACAATTAATATTTTTGAGGATATCAGTAAAGATTAGACAGCTGAAGGCAGTTAGGTTCTTATCTGTTTGTAATGGTGTTGATTTTGCAGGGCTAAAGGGGAGTGGTGGATAAAGGCAGGGAAGGGGTTACTCAGTGTGTCTAAAAGAGTACCTGCTTCATATATGTTGTTGGGGGAAGACAAGAATCCACTCTAGGGTGTATTCTGTGGTGTTATCCTTGTTTGGCCTGGTTGGGGTTGTTTATGAGCTGAGTAAAGTTAAATGGGTTAATATTCCTGGTCTGGGAGTTGGAGTTAGCCAGTTGATATTTATGCCTCCTAGGATAACAAATTCATTTTTAATGTTAACAGAAATCCATGCAATAATTTCTTCTAGTAGGGGGATATTGTTTCTTGGAGGGGGGGATCTCTGATACAAAGATTTTTGTAGTTGTTAATGTTTAGGACAACAATGGTAATTTTGGCATTTGTGAACTGTGGAATGGGATCTGTATAGGGCACTACGTTGAGTGAATTAGGAAAGATTAGTGGTACTCTACTTACTTTTTTTGTTGAGCCTGTCAGATCTTATAATTTAAAAACCAGGGGGAAGAAATCAGAGTTCTTAATGTAAGGTTTTAACCAGGTTTCAGTGACGGCAATGTCTGGCTGATTATGGGCGATCAAGTTGGAGATTTTGTTGCAAATAATTTGAATATTTATAGTTACCATATAAATGGATTTGTGAGAGTTAGTTCTGAGTGGCAGTGTGGAGATATTAGTTGTAGTTGGGCCTGAGCTGGGGTGTATATCTCCTGATAAAGGCAAAATAGTGAAAGTAAATATATAACATGATGGCTCTTTTTTGTGGGAGAGTTGGAGTTGTGCTGTTGAAACGACTTGGTAGTGTGACTTGTGGAAAATATGAGGATCATGTTTATGAGAGGGGTGATTTTTAGCTTGTATTGGAAGAGGGGGTTTACTAGATAAAGGTAAGGAGCTATAAGGGTATAACTTGTAAAGTCTGCAGAAAGTGAGCTAGAGGTGGCAGAATAATGAGGCGAGAAGGAGATGGGGTTCAGGGCAGTGAGACGTAGCAGTGGACAGAGGAGTATGGAGGGAAGTAATAGGATTTGAAAGTGTGTTCTGTGTGATTGCATTGCTAAGTTTGTAGGAGAAGGGGATATGAAAAAGTATGTGTGTGAGTGGTATAGAGGAGTAAAGTTGTGTGGGTATGAAAGTAATAAGTGGATGTTAGCTAAGTGTGTGTAGAAAGGAGTCTAGTGTTACTGGAAACGTTTACAGTAGGTGTGTGGTATATTATTGAATTTGGAAGGTTGGGAAAAAGGTGCAGAATGTGAGTGGAAATGGAAACAGGGAAGGTGTTTGGAAATTTGCAGGAGAAAAAAAAGTTGTCCTTGCTTTCCTCATGGGCTGTAGATGTGAATCAGGTTCAGCCCGGGGGAAGCTAAGATGGATCCAACAGACCTGATGAATGAGGAGAGAAGCTGTCAGCAGCTGATGGTTAGCTGTGTGGAGGTAAAAAAAAAAAAATGAACAGTAGAATAAATGCTCATATAATCCAACCTCAGGCACTGTCTGTGTGCTGGTCATAGAAAACATCAGCAAAAGCATATGAAACTCATCATAACAAGAAGTATATTTAAAAAAATAGAAAATAAGTTAAATACAAACATACATATATTTATATATGCATATACACATATTTCAAGCACTTGCAATGTCGGCCTTCTAGCCTGCCAATACACCATTACAGTTATTCCCAAAATACGCATCCAGGATGTTCTTAAAAATATCTGTAGTGCTTGCTTTAATGTAATTTGTCAGTCTGTTCCATGCATCATCTGCTCTCTCATAGAACCAACTAGTACACTTCTCATGGCTGTAGAACCTTCTGCATAGGCTGATGATTATCTGCTACTTTCTAATAACCACAAACATTTCAAAGTTGCCTCTAAATGTCCTATATACCTGAATAATGTCTTCTCTTAAATATTTTTATGAGGCACTGTACAAGCTCAGATATTTTAGTCTTTCATAATAACTTAAATTTTCACATCCACAGATGCCCTTGGTATAATTTTGCTGTACTCTTTCCTGTTTACTCATACTTGTTTTCTTATAAGGTTTCTATATTGTTACTCCATACTCCGGTTTGGTTCTAATATAACTAAAAAACAATGACTTCATCATTTCTGATTGCCTAGACTTTATACATATTTTTATGCAACCTATAGTTCTATAACTATCATTATACAATGACTGGCCATTAATATTCGAAAACGAGCACACTGATGTCAATCCAAGCATATGCCAATGGAAAAAGGTTTGGTTGCCCCAACTTTTTTCCATTAATATATGCAATAAAAAATGTACTTTTATTTAAATTTTTTAAATAACCTCACAAAACTGGAGACTAAAATGAACATCAGAGATTGCACAGAGACAAACAAAATGATAATTAGGTACGTTGCACACAATTAAATAAACGTACTTGATTATGCTTTTATTTCCTCTGTCTCATTTCTGCTGTACATTAAAAGCCTCCTGGTTTGTTTGTTTCTTTTTTCATTTTTAATTAAAAAAAAGCAAAAAAAAAAAAAAAAAAACAGCAGAGTTATTCCTTTCTCCATTGCTTCTTCACACAGCATTGGTGTACTGCAAAAGCGTAGGAACCCAAGTCCCATAAGCATGCACAGTACATCAGCAATGCTTGAGGATCTTCAGGGAAAAGTGTTATGCAAAGACATTATTTAAGAAAAGTAAGTAATTTTTTCTTAAATAATGTCATTGTATAATAGCAATAACCAACTCCATGGTATGGTACATTGAAGATTTGCCCACAGTTGCCTTTGTTTAATCAATCGGGCTTCGACCCTCATGATTAAACTATACCAACCATGGGTAAATCTTCAATATGCCACACCAACATCATCAGTTCTTGCTGTATTAACCAACTGGTTGATATGATTAGTAAAATTTATTTATTATTATTTATTTTATTTTACATTTGTTGATCAGGTTTGTCCAACTGAGCTGATAGCCCTTTTCCAGCGGAGGCCCGGGAAGAAAACCTCCACAGATTTACAATGAGTAATAAAATATAGAACATTTAAAAATAACAGACAAAGCATTTTATTTGCAACAGTCAAATCATACAAATTAATTACAAAGTGAAACAGCCGAATCATACACATTAATTACAGAGTGAAGTTGCCATATAATATAATTTATTTATTTATTTGCAGTTGGTTTACCAGGATAGTCCATTGCGCCAAAATGAACCCATTTTCAATGGAGTCCTTGGGAGAAAAGCTCCAAACATCTAGGTTACAATAGCTTATTAATGATAGATAAACAAAAATTTAGAATCACTTAAACAATTTCAAATAGCACAAGTATCATTAGGAGTAGTACAGAGTTGTGTTAAAATGTACAGATATAAAGAATTGAGATTCACTATACAATTTCAAATAGCACATGAGACATTAGGAGTAATACAGACTTGTGATGAAACTTACAGATGATACAGACAACAGACAACAATTTCATTAGTTTAAGAAACATTAGGAGTAGTACGGACTGGAGATGAAACTTGTAGAAGATACAGACAACATGTGGAATATTGCAAAGATATTGAGAAGTCATATGTATTAGAAGCATACAAATGAAGAGGTGCAACCTAGTGCATTTATGGAAGATCCATAAGAATAATAATGTATGAGTTGGGGGAAAATAGGACAATTGTTGGTGAGGAGGAAGATGGACTTTATTAGTGTTTGTTATGTGGGGTGGGAGCAAGAGCATTCCCACTGGGATACTAGATGAGAATGAAGAGATTGTTTGAAAATTAAATGGTTACCGGTTGTGCGAATGGATGATGGTAGGGAGTTCCAGAGGCATGCAAGGCCGTAGGATAGAAGATTTTTACCTGGGGGACGATTTGGTTTATGGACTTCTAGTAGATTTTGGTTGTTGGTCCTTAATACTCTATCTGGTAGGTGCATTTTAAAGGTAGTAGAAAGGGAGGGGTTAAAAATAAGCTTATGTGCAAGACTTAGTTGAATGTAGGTTAGGTGATTTGGTAGTTCTAACCATTGTAGTTTTTGGAGAGAGGAACAGTGGTGGGTGTACGACTTGTGGCTGGTAGCAAATTTAGCGATTTTGTTGAAGCAAGAGGAAAGTTGTTTTTTTAGAGATGATTGTAGATTACATAGGAGTGGAGCTCCATAGAGAAGGGAGGGGATAAGAAAGGAGGTAGCAAGAGTAATCTTAGTGGCTGGTGTAAGGTAATGGTTTTGTCGGTAGAGCATGCTAAGTTTTTGATGGCTTTTTTTGATATTACATTGTAGGTGGGAGTTAAATTTAAGCTGGTTATCAATTTGGACCCCGAGTAGCTTAGTCTCTGACACTAGTTCCAGAGGTGAGTTATTTTGACTAGTAATAGAGAATGTGTTCATATTTATGGAAGAGACATTAGAGGGGGAGAATAACATTAATTTAGTTTTGGAGGCATTGAGTGCTAGGTGATTACTTTTCATCCATTGTTCCATGATTGCGAAGACATCTTGAGTAATCTTTAGGAGGGCTGTGGCCGAGCAGATAATAGTTGAGTCATCTGCATATTGGATGATGCTTGAGAATGGGATAGCAGTGTGGTAATCATTTATAAATATATTAAAGAGAAGGGGACCCAGTATTGATCCTTGGGGAACTCCGGTGAGGTTATGAAGAAATGAGAAGGTGGCCTTTTTCCATTTTACAGCCTGATATCTGTTAGATAAGTAACTGGAGAACCAGTTTAATGTAGATGAAGATAGGTTGAGTTTAGAAAGTTTAGTTAAAAGTAGGCTGTGAGAGATAGTGCTGAAGGCCTTAGAGAGGTCGAGTAGTAGGGTAGAAACCATTTGGCCAGAGTCATGGGCTTTATTTACAATTTCAAGGAAGAAGAGGAGGGCTGTCATAGTGCTATGATTTGGTCTGAAACCGTGTTGTGTGGGAGTTAGAAGGTTATTATCTAAGAGATGTGGTAGGAGTTGTAGTTGGATACTCTTTTCTAGGAGTTTGGAGATGGGAGACAGGATGGCGATGGGGCGGAAATTAGATACATTGTTATTGTTGCCACTTTTATGTAAGGGTATGATAAAGGCATTTTTCCAGATTTGGGGTACTGTATATTCTTGGATAGAGCGGTTGATTAGAATGCTAATAGGGTAGGTGATTGCTTCTGCAGTTATGCTAAGAAAGTGAGAAGGGATGTTATCTGGAGCATTGGTGCATGGCTTCAGTTTCTGAAGGAGTTTCTTTATAGTGGAAGTGGGTATAGGTTTTAATGAGAACAGAGGAGAGTGGGAGGGGGGCTATTAAGGGGAGATGGAGATGTTGAGGAGGTCAGGGTAGGAGATGAGGTGGAGGGTGGAGAGTTACTAGATGGTAATGAGGGAGTAGTGGCAGTGTTGTGTAGAGTGCAGGTAGGGTGGGGTGGTGTAGTATTGGTGTATGTGGTGGTGTTAGAGAATGTAGATGCTAATTTAGAAATAGAATCAATGAAGAAAGAGTTAAATTGGTTAGCTAAGTCTAAATCAGGAGCATTAGGGTCTGGGTTGGGGGTATATGGTTTGCTGGGGTTAAGTAGAGTAGAGATACCTTTCCAGAATTTCTGAGGATTTGTTTTATTATTATTTTGGAGTATGGAGAAATAGTTTTGTCTATCAGATATGATGAGCTTTTTTACTTTATTTCGAAGTGTTTTGAATTCATTATGAACTAGGGTACTCCTGCTTTATAATGTAGGTGTAGAAACAAAATGAACATAAATAACTAAAGGCAGAAGACAGTAGTCAGTAGGCTATTCTATTTAAGGTGGTTGAGTACAATGGCATAACTAGTGACTTTTCAGGTATTCTTTGGAGGTTGTTTCAAATTCTTTCAGTTTATTAACAGACCTAATTTCCAATGGCAGTTTGCTCCAGGATAAGGAAGGATAGTAACTGTAGAAGTGATGACCAATTGTGTGTTAGGGTTTGTAGCTCTGTAGTAAGTTTTGGTCAAAGCTTTGGAGAGACCTAGATGTAGTATAGAAAGAGATTATAGGAGATAGGTTAGTACAGTATGATGGTTGGTTTAATATAGAGTGGATAATCTGAAGCTGAGAAAGGCAAAGCTGGTGGGGTAGTTCTAGCCAGTTTAAGTTTCTTAGAAGGAGACAGTGATGGGATCTATAGTTTTGGTTTGCTGCAAATCTAGCCATGTTTCTATAGGTGGTTTCTAGTTTAGTTAGAAGAGAAGTTTGGAGGTTTGTGAGGATTTGAGAGCTATACAATAGGTTTGGTAGCAGGTATGCATGGGAGAGGGATACTTTAACTTTGTTGGTGAGAAACTTTTTATTTCTATACAAGAGACCAAGTTTTTTTATTTTTTTTTAATACAGTTATTGATGTGTAGATCAAATTTCAGTTGGTCATCTTGGTTGGTGACTCCTAGAGTTTTGTGTTAGGTTTGACTTTGATAGGTGTGTTATTTAGAGAATGAATAGAGAAAGTAGATTTAAGATAGTTTAAGTTTTTTGGAAGAAAAAGTAAGATTTTTTTTTTGAGATTCAGGATTAGCTGGTTATTAGAGAGCCAGGTTTTGACTGAGTTAATAGATGTCTGAGTAACAGAAATTAGGTTGCACAGTGTATCTGCAGTGGTTAAGACTGTAGAGTCATCACCATATTGGACGAGGGATGACTGAGGACAAGAGGTATAGGGAGGTTAATAAAGATATTGGAAAGTAATGGGCCAAGAATAGATCCCTGCAGAATGCCCATTTTGACAGGTAGAGGGGTGGAGAGAGCAGAGAGGCAAACTGATTGTAGTCAATCAGTAAGATAACTAGAAAACCAGGCAATAGTAATGGAAGAGAAATTGAGGTTAGACAGTTTATTCAGAAGAAGGGAGTGACAGACTATATCAAATGTTTTGGAAATATCTAAAAATAAGCATGAGACTAGTTTGTTGTTATCTCTGGCAAGATAAATAGTGTTCAGGAAGGATAAGAGGGCAGTAGTGGCACTGTGTTTAGGACATAATCAATGTTGTGTAGGAGTGAAGAGATTTTCTTGGAGTAAGTATTGCATGATTTGCTTATATATGCATTTTTCTAATAGTTTTGAGAGGGGTGAGAGGATTGCTGTAGGTCTGAAATTGGATATTTCTGTGGAGTTACCTCCTTTGTGTATGGATAAAGTATAGAATTCTTTCAAGATAGCAGGAACCTTTGACTTTGAGATGGAACGGTTTATCAGAATAGATACAGGAATAGCTAGAGTCTGCTGCATCCTGAAGGAAGTAGGAAGGTATGTTATCAGCAGATGTAGAACAGGGTTTTAGTTTATAGAGTAGATATTTAATGTTGCTGGTAGGTATAGGCTTGAGAGAAAATAAATTAGAAGGATTTAGACTAGGAAAGAGGTTTGAAGAATTTATAGTGTTGATATTGGAGGGGTATGAAACTGCCATCTTCCTGACGGATTCAGTGAAATAGAAATTGAAGATGGATGCAGTTTCTTGTGGTGTATTTGTTGAGTTTGGGTTAGGAGATCAAGGGTTGCCAGGGCGGAGTATTTGATTTATAGAGTGCCAAAATTTCTTTGGATGTGATGTTTGAGCAGAAGGTGGATTATAATAGAAGTATTTTTTGTCTTTATTAACATGTTTTTTGTCAGGTTTCTAAGTTCTTTATATTTTTGTAAGTGAATGGGGAGTTATGTTTGTACTCATTTTTTCCACTTCCTATCTCTTGCTTTCATCAGGGTGCAGGTAGTTTTAGTTAACCGGGGGATATGTTTGATTTAACATGCACTGTGTACAAATGTGCCAGTGAGTTAAGAATATTTAGGAAAGTAGGGAATTAAATGTGTAAGGGTGGAAGTTGGATAGTTTGTGACATTGTATGCATCTATGTGGTCTGGAGAAGTGAGGAGAGAATCTTAGAATTCTTACTGGAGAGTGATCACTTAGGGAGTCAAGTAGTGTTGCAGAGTTATGATATTTGAGTGGGTCTATGACTAATATTCAGACAATAAGTGAACCCAAGTTGTGAGATTTATTAGTATGGGTGGGTGTAGAGATAAGTTGAGTAAAACCATGCAAGTTAATACATTGGGTGGAGTTTGGAGAAAACTCAAAGCTGGATCTACCCATATAGTCAGATCCTTAAATAAATCTACAGTTTCAATCATTGTGTGCTATATTAAGTGTTTGCCTTTCAGTTTATGTCTCCCAAATTTCATATGCTTATGTATTTATCAGCATGTTTTTCTCTTGTGGCCAAATAGTCAGTTTAACCAAGTTCTTTTGCAGACATTCCCTATCTGTAACACATGTAATCAGTTTACTCATGTTTCAAGTCACCGTCATACTGACTGTAGAATACCTCAAATAACAAAAACTAGATCAGAATGGTAAGTAAATCCCTAAGATACAACCCTGTGGGGCACCCCGACTGAAACCTTGAATTTCTCCTGTCCAATTACTGTGTGACACTTGCCATGTCCTATTTGTAATTCATGTAGCTATACATCAATACCTAGTTGTTCTGATTTATTGATTAGTGTTTTGTGTATGACACTATCAAATGCTGAAGTTAAATCTATATAGATTACAACATAGGACAATTTTTCATTTATAGCTTTTATTATATTGTTATAGAACATCACGATACAGGTGGTTATAGATCTATTTTCAACATAAACATGCTGATATATGTTTTCAAATCCCAACCCTTCCAATTCTGACAGTAATTTATTCAATAAAATCGTCTTCATTACTTTTCCACAACGTGAAATTAAACCTATGGATTTATATGACCCTGGTTAGTCCTGCTTCCCTTTCCCTTAAAGACAGGTTTAACAAGTGCATGCCTACAATCATGAAAATTTTCTCCATATTTATACAAACTAGTTGCTGTTGTTGTTGCTGTTGTGTCTTTCAGATTTTCTCGGTTAGGGGTCACCACAGTGGAACTCCGGTCTGCTAATGATTGGCGGTAGATTTTTACGTGCCGAGTTGCCGGCCCTGACGCGCAACCTTCAATGAAGGCATGCCCATTCAGGCATGTCTCCACACAGAAGACGCTCTAGCTGAGAAATGAACAGGATTACATCTTACTGTGAGGCGACAACGCTACCGCAGCACCACCACCGCAGCATTTATACAAGCTAGTGAATAACAAATAAAATGGCACTGTAAGTTCATGCCAAAGTGTTTTCAGGTCATCAATACTAACTCCATCTCCTCCCTGTGTTTTGTTTGGACCTAATTTGTGTATTTTTTTCAATATAATCTAATTTGATTTCAGTATCTGAGGATACCTCAATGTCACTAGGGCAATTTATAACCCCCTTTGTGGAGCCAAACTGTTTAGCACAACATTTTCTAAATATATTTATAATCTGTTGTATCTGATAATAAACTTTAGAATCTGCAGTTTATAAGTTTGTATGTACTTACTTCAACCACATATTACATATCTATAAAAGGGTTTCCTATTATGCTCAATATCTTTTTAATAAATTTTCTTCAATTTTTTTTTTATCTTGACTACACCATGTTTAATTTGTCAGTCAGTTTGTTTATTTCAGTTTTCAAAGTTGCAGTTTGACCGGTTTTCCATTTCTTATATTTTGCCTCTCACCTTTACCAAGTATGTTGTTCTTATAAATATATATCCTCCTGACAATGAGTGCCTAGATCCTCATGTTAAATATTTTTTTTTATTTTTTGCATTCAAACAATTTCTCTTTCAAAACTTTCCACAGTCCTTCTGCAGTTTTTCCACTCAAAATATCACTTCAATTAGTTTTACAGAATCACTGTTTTGCTTCTATATATTCTATTGTCAATCTTCTGTACATTGATTTAGATTTCAGTTTGGCAGAACTATCTTTCAAGAAATTAACCTTTATAACCCCTGGATCACTGTACATCAATGGTGGTAAAACTTGACTTGAGGTAACAGTAATTTCATTAGGAACACAAATAATGTCTAGTATGTTTCATTCTCTGGTAGGCTTTTATCATAATCTGAAGCAATTATTATTCCTGAATATAGGTTGTAAATAATTTCCTAACTAATTTTGTTAAATCAATATTATTCCAGTCTGTTCTGGTAAATTTAAAACTCCAGACACTTATTCTTCCCCTTATGTTTCATGCAAGAAAGGTGCAAATTCCTCTAGGACATTAGATAGTCTATACACTCCAGCAATTGTTATATGTTCCAGGGTTGTTCTTACTGTCAGGTATACAATGTACAGCATTGGTGTTATCATTGAACATGTAATAATCACAGGTCTCATAACAATCTTTAATGGCTGTCACAACACCTCCACCTGATTTTCTGCTAGAACATCTGTTACAGAAAAAATATACATTGACAAAACTGAATTGGTTTCTAGTCATTGTTCTTTAACCACGTTTCCCAAGCAATAACAACACCGATCGTATGGCAACATAGAAAATTTTCCAAAAAAAACTTTATTAAAACACAACCATCAGAGAGTCATCAAATGCTGCTATATGTAAACTATTACATTTTCCACCTGCCAGAAATCCTGCCTTGTGTTTGTCAAATATTGCAAAATATCTACTGCAAAAATTCTCTTCCCTAATCTTGACAAATGCATGCCATCCTCTCTAAATATGTGTGCCCAAAATTAAGCTTGGCTACTCTACACATTTCCATTTTTTAAAAAAGGACATTTTGTCATGTAGCTATTTACCCACAAAAAATATTTTCATTCACAGTGACTTGACTCTCCTTTCTATATGTTATTTGTGACAAATATGTCCTGACACCTGTACAAGCTATGCCATCTAAAAGGGCTGTAAGTTCTCTGCTAACAGTCAGAGAGTCCTTGTGGATGATATAATTTATACCAACACGAGTAGAAACAAATCCATACTTCCTTACATTAAAGCATTCTAAGGTCTTTTTTACATCCTCTATTTTTTTTCTTCTGGCAGGCTTAACACTATCTTATGTTCATTATCTTCTGTGCAAATATAAGTATCAGCTGCTATAATAATTGAATCTCTAATTACAAGAATATCTTTTTTGACCAGATCTGAAGAATCTTCAGCTCCTAATTCAATAATATCTGCTCTAGCAATTGTTGGAAAGGAATGATCTTCATCACCATTAGTCTTATTAATCCGACTGTTTTCATTGCTTATTACATTTGTAAGCATACAGTTCTCATCCAGCTGGATTTGTACATCCACAACTTCTGTCCTTTTCCTCTTTTTTCCTACATTACTGTTCTTCGGTCCTTTCACTTTTCAGTTTTGATTTCTTCCATTTTAACCGGCCCGTGCCTCTTTTTTCTTCCTTCTCTTTAGGAAAACAATGTCTTTTTCTGTAGACTGAAGGTTTTCTAGTAAAATGTTACAATTCTCTGTAATCTATATGTTACGTACCAAAGCAGTGCCCTTTATTTTATGTATTCTCTTTGCTTTACAGACATTACTCTATTTTTCCCCTTATTTTATTCTGAACTTATTTCTTTCTTTCTTTCTTTCTTTCTTTTTCTTTCTTTCTTTCTTTCTTTCTTTCATTTTATTCTGTATACTCTGAATCATCAGATTGCTGAATACTTGCATCCAGAATTCTAAAGTTGTCAGTGCTATTATCTTGTTCCGCAGGGGTTGAGTGATCTTTACTGATAATAGACACTTCATTTCCTAAATGTGTCTTTCTGCACTTGGCCTAACATTATTTATCTCATCAGTCCAGTCATTAATATATGTAATGTCATTTCTTCATGTTGTGCCAATTGCACAAATGCAATAATCATCAGTAAGTCTAGATTTACTTCTATAATGGTAAACAGATCATCCAACTTTTGATATGAGGAACCAGATCACTAGTGTTATTAGGTGGTGCCTTTAAATATACATAGCATTTAGTACACTAGACAATATACTTGTGCTTTAGCAAATCAATAATGGCATACTTATTTAAGGAATCAATTTCAGCTGCAAATATATAAAGAATTCCAGCAAGTTCACAATCATTCCCAAATCTGCACAGGATTGTCTAGAAATGCAAAGGGAAAACCGGCATCTTTGATATAGGTAAAATGTCCAATAATAGTGAACACTACACCAGGGAATAATTAAAATCAAAAGTAAACAACGTGATGCCATACTCCTTGAGTAACTCTGTGAAAAGATATACTACCATGAAAAAACTGTATGTCTCATTAGAAGAAAAAGTTACCCATTCTTGTGAACAGCTTCCATTAACTGACTAAGTTAATCAAAGGGGAGAACAACTAATAGAAAATAAGCCGATAGTAAACATGAGCAGAATATAAGCAGCCAATCCATACAGGGAATAACCAGTTAGGGAGCAGCAGAGAGATAGGTTTGTTCATAGATTACCACTAGGGTAACTGTCCTTATGGGCCATTTTAAGCCTTGCCAATTACCTCATGTGGGAATCAAAACCTGTATCTTGTGTCTGTAGGGTAAACACCTTAACTATTATACTAACTTAGTATCAGTCAATCAAAAGGGAGGCTGAAATACTCTCCATAGTGAAAAACAACTACTTAATGCATTGAAAGACCCTTGATAGAGGAATTGTGGCTTAGTGTGTGGTACACTGGGGACGTGAAGGTAGAAGTTGCCACAACTGCTATCAGAGTAATGGTACCCTGTATGAGGTAGTGGAGGTGCTGATCCCAGGTAGCTAGCTTTCCACTCCCCATGTGCAATGAATGGTTTGGGGATTACCTGTCTTTAATGGTTATTGTTGTTTGAAATCTGCTTATTTCCCACTGTTTATTGGTCTTCTCCATTAGATGGCAAACCTAATGGGCTGATGGAAGCCTACTGGTCACATTAATGGACATTTTCTAATTAAGAATATAATTTGCCATGTTAATTAATCTAAAAGTTTAATACAAAGTTGTTTCGCATTCAATTATGCTGTGAAGAAGTCTAGATGAAAGGATGTAAGCACTCACCATTTCTGGACATTTTTCATTCACTATAGACAGTTGTTTGCTCTTACCTTTTTTTTACGTAAAACAATTTTGATGTTAAGATTCTGATTTTCATCATTCGCATCAGAGTGCCATTGTTTTCGATTATATGCAAGTGCATGCAAAGGAAAGGTCTAGTCTTTAGTTAAATACTGCCCAGTTGTAGCAACACAGGTCAAATTATGGCTATGGCAAGAGTTCAAACAAAATCAAGCAGCTTTCGCATGAAGGAAACCAGTAGAACTCCAATAAAGTCTATGGAGGGCAGCAGTCACATACTGGTGGTGACAACTAGCAAAAGAAGATGTACCGGGTGTGTTGGTAGTGCCATCCTGTGGGGAGTTAGGATATTTTGAAGAAACCAGACAACGGTGGGGCCTGGTGGTTATAGATACCAATGAATATATTAACAAAATGTTAGGGGTATTGTACACCTACACATATGAAGAGGTATCCATAAATGAGAGAACTATTGTCTATCAGAGAATAGATATGATGCTTGATAAGATGGTTTTGAATGAACAAATATATGTAATGGATTGTGGTTACTTAAAGGTTTTACACCCCAGGACTCCCACAATTTTTTGGTATCCCCAAGAGTCACAAAAATAATATATACAGGAAGCCTACATACTCCAATTCCCTCCTCCATTTTGATAGCTGCCACCCACTGCATCAAAAGAAGTCATTAGTAAAAGGGCAGGTGGTGAGGCTTACCCATATGGTAAGTAGTGACAACATATTTTACGATGAATGTTCAAAGTTAAATGGTATGTTGTTAAGTAAAGGACGTCCTGGTGATTTTTTTATGTAATATTTTTAGTGATGTAGGAAGAAAGAGACAGGATAGATATTTTTTCCCATTACTTGGGATCGCCCTTGACCAGGATAGGGAAAATGGTTCTGGGTTTATGACGGATTGTAGTGATTTTCGAAAAGCCCTTATTCTGCTTTACAATATTCATTTTTAGGGTATTAAATATATTATTCAGCACAATTGGAATGTGTTTAAAGTAGATGGTGATTGTTTGAAGAAAGATGGACAAAAACTTGTCATTGTATACAAGAAGGATTGTTGTTTGAAAAGTATCATTGAAAGGCCATTTAAATTAAGTCAGGGAGGATGAATGAAAAAATGGGGGCACAGTGTAATTTCATTTTAGAAGGGTCTGAGCTGACGGCTTACAGTGGAAAAATTATTGCACTTAGGCACATGTTTAATTGTCAGAGTACGGGGTTGGTTTACCTTACCAAGTGCCAGGATTGTGAGGGATTCTATATTGGCAAGACAAAAACTAAATTCAGGAATTAAATCTACCTGCATTAATATGATATATCCAAGGGTGACAAGAACAATGCTTTGGCAAAACACATAAAGGATTTTATTACACACAGGTTTAAATACATAGCTATTGACAAGGTAGATCTAGGGCAAAGGGGTGGGCCACTGGATTTATATCTCGAATATAAAGAGTTGAAGTGGCAACTGATGTGCAACGCTACTGCCCCCAGGCCTGAACAAAACTGTGTCCATCAGTTTTGTGCTAAAATTAAAAGCTGAGTTAGCTTTATAAATGTTTTAAAATATTATTTATATATCTATTTTTTTAGGTTTTAACTATATGTATTCACTTGTGTTTTAATATTGTAACAGATAAGATACAACTAATTGGTTAGGGTATGGTGTTTTTTTATATATATATATATATATATATTTTTTTTATGTATAATTTTTGATACTGTAGGTTTTTAAGAGGTAATTAGTGGTCAATTGAAAATATCATGTGACTTTTTGGTGTCATTTAAGGTGTGGAATTTTGCAATTTGTTGTTCTGATGAAGTCAGTATAGCAGTGACGAAAGCGCTTAATCAATAAAGTGGCTACTGGTGGTGTGTACCATTCTTTTTTTGTTTTAATTTTACAAACATTTAATTTAACAGCAATTCTAAAGCCTCTTGGTGTTATGCCAGTTAGCAGGCCTTTAATAAGCACTGATGTCAGACAGTACTCCCTAATTTTCTAGAAGTAGCAATATTGAATGTTATCAGCATCATTCACAGTACCTGCATTTTCAATGGATAGTCTCACCATTGCTGACAAGTGAGCATTAAACAGCTGAACATCATATCTGTACCTGATAGCAAATTTTTCTCATGTAAAAGAAACTGTACATTAACAGCAATAACCATGAATCCACAAATCCAGTGTGGCAGCAAAAACACCCTCTTGGAGGTGGTAGAACATCATCCTGTTATTGCTGTTATTTTAGGAGGTTTCCAGTATGCAATATACAAGATGTAATATAATCTAATGTAATGAAGACAACCTGCCAGCTGATATTTCAGCAACCTGGTGGTGTCAGGTACCAGCGACCTCCTTTTCATTCCCACTGTGGCTATTTGCAGAGGTTCAATTGCATCTATATCCAGTTTGTTGTGCAAAGACCTTATTAACATCTATACTTCCACCCACATGGCCACAAACATGTGCTCCCTCACCTTTTGGATACTATAATCCTGCTACTCACAATTTTCTATACAGCTATGTAAAGTAACACTAACAACAGTCCTGCATCAAGCATTGTGAGAGTGATCAACAGTGGAATATGGTTATTCATAACTGAGATGTTTAATAAGAACAACAGCCATCCACAAATAGCCTTGGGAAGGGTTCATATAGCATATGAAATAAGTGCCAAGTGTCCCACCAGAGCTGTGTTGTAACTCACAGCTGCTTACTATCACTTTTGCAAGCAGTATACCACAAACATTACACATGCCAGTGAAAATAATTCATAATATACTTATGCCAAACATACATTTCCCATGGCTACATAAGTTATGTACCAAATGGTGCAATGCCATGGTGCCACTTAGTAAAAGTGCTCATAACATATTGTCCATGCATTCAGTGTTACTGATCTGTATACACCTGAACCATACATACATACTGAGGTAGTACCACTTAACAGAGTTGTCATGTTTAGTCATTAATAGATATACTATTTTTTGGCAAGACACAGCCAACCACACAGGACACAACTACACCTGTTTCCACTCAGTAACAGCACCATCTGCACATATAGTGAACATAAGGCAGGGAACCTTCCACGGTACGGGAGGCAACAGTACCTGACAGCATGCAAGAAGAAACATGATCAAAACACATAGCATTAGGCAGGCCACTGTGCATAGTACAAGAGGTAATTATACCTAATATCATACAAGTAGGATGGGGTCTACATCAGAATATGCAATAAACTTTGGGCAAGGCATGACCTGTATTACGGGAGGTAAACATGCCTAGTATCACGCACCTAGTACAGGGTCACTGTTGGAATATATAATAAGCTTTGGAAAAGGCACAACCCATACTACAGGAGGTAACCATAGTAAAGGAGGTAACCATCCCTAGTATCATGTACTTAGGAAAGGGGTCAACATCAGAATATATAATAAACTTTGGACAGGGCACAATCCACAGTACAGGAAGTAATCATGCCAAGTATCATGTACTTAGGATAGGGCTCAACATCAGAATATATAATAAATTTTGGACAGGGCACGACCCATAGTACAGGAAGTAACTATAGCTAGTATTATGGACCTAGGATAGGGTCACCATCAGAATATGCAATAAACTTTGTACAGGGCACAACCCATAGGACAGGAGGTAACCATAGCTAGTATGATGGACCTAGGATAAGGTCACCATCATAATATATAATACACTTTGTACATGGCACAACCATAGAACAGGAGGTGGCCATACCTAGTATGATGGACCTAGGATAGGGTCACCATCAGAATATGCAATAAACGTTGGACAGGGCACAACCTATAGGACTGGAAGTAACCACTCCAGGCACTACACATTATAGTTGCCTGCTGTAGTGCCTTACTTAATGTATGATTCATTACAGAATGCAATAAGGCCTGGCACATAGCTATTGTATACTGTATAGGAAATCAGTTCTGGTTCTTTACAGTTCACTGTTGAGGGATGGACTGTACAAACTTGGTTTTATGGAAAGGAAACATATGTCCTACAAACATAGATAAATGCACGCACACACACACACACACACACACACACACACACACATACACACACACACACACACACACACACACACACACACACACACACACACACACACACACACACACACGAAATATTCACAAATATAGTGTATGAGGCATTGGTCTACCTTCCAGAAAATGCATTGACTGTCTTTTTAGTCCAACAGACATAACTTCTTAATGCAAACAAATTGAATGCCTGTCAACCTCATAGCACAAGAAGTCTGGACATAGCTAAAAATAATTGATCAGAGCAAAGACTGAAAACCAGGTACAGATTTTAAAATTTACTCTTTTAAACATTTTTAAATTCATATGTCTGTCATCACTTAGTGCCTTCAATCCTCAATAATTTGCCAGAAAACTACAAATTCTATGAGGAACAGTCCAGGAATATGAAGCATAAGTCTGAGCTTTTTGCAAAATTTGGAACAGTTTTGAGGTACAATGTAGCTAGATTATCTAAAACCCGTGGATGTGTGTGTTGAACTTCACCTCTGTCAAATGCTGGAGCTGTTCCGGCTGCCTCTGGGGAGGTCAAACCATTAGTACTAGCAGTGCTCCTCATTCTGTGGGGTGTTGTCAGTGTCCTTATCCCTTCATATATGCTGTCACATGACTGTCCCCCTGGCAGGAGCACTTAGCCTACTCATGGCTCACAGTCAGTCACTACTCTGTTTTCTCTGTGCAGGAGTGTGATGACATCATTGTGCAGATGCCATGTTTGTAACAACTATGGTGGATCTTTACAAATCTGCTCCTCTAAGGATGCTATTATAGGACTGGTGAGATACACTATTAGTCATGCTATTTACACTTTCCCATTCTGATTGCTTTACCTGCTGTGGACCACTGGTTGTCCTAAAGTGACATATCATTTGATTTGTGCTTTACTTTTCAGATCACATATATCAGCAAGAGAAGCACAAACAATAGTAAAACTACAGAGTGTAGGGTGCATTGCTGTAAACTGGTACAGTTTAAACACCAATGCGTGGTGCTATAATAATATGACTATGCTCCAGACACTATATAAATATCTTTAACATAGTGGAATACCACTAAACGGCTTTGCTATGCTGCTATGACATATGATGGTTGGGCAGTTTGCAGGGAAGACTGTTACATTTCTATACACTGTTGATGAAATCAATAAAAGATTAATTTTATCCTGCATTCATTACATTTGTTTGTTGTGTATTGCAGTGGACTGTTTTTAGGTGATGCAGATTTGGTTTTACAAATTAGTCAATGCAAGGAATCTTGCATTGCATTACCCTGCTTACAATACTGTGCTGATAAGTAAAAGATCACTTTGGGTAATCCATCGCCTTGTGCACTGTTTGGAAAGGCTAAACTAATTTAGGCAGCTTGCTTTAATTTGCTTATTGCACTGCTTTGCTATAAGTATTCCACTTAGTAAATCATTGTTTGTGTACATGCTGTTTTTGTATGCACTATGCTTATCTCACCTTCTTTCCCTTTTATGCAGTGAGTGGATTAAAGATGATTACCTTTACAGAGCAGAAGGCCATGCTGTTGATGAATAGTCTCTATGCAGATAACATCTTCAGGATGAGTTAAGGAGTACAACAGGATTTGGGATGAAGGTGGACTGAAGTTGTAAGAGATATCAGTCTTGATGGAGAAAACAGTTGTTTGACTAGTGAATGTAGGTAGTATGTCAGCAACATGAAGGACAGGGCTAAGAGGAAATTTTAAGACAGTCTTTTGCTGCTGGAGAGGTGAATGACACCACCACGGGGTACTCAACTTCCTGTTGATGGCAAGATCTTTCTGGCACTGGCCATGAAGTCTCAGTGACTGATGCTCCTGGTGTCATCAATGTGGGTTTAACATGTAGAGCAGATTGGTGTCTCATCCATATTACCTTGTGGTCTGTAGAACAAAAGGCCCTATTTTTAATATACATCCACCTTCAGCTGTTCAGGACAGGATCTGACCTGGTATGTAGTCAGGTGGCAACAACGTGGTCCATCAGGTATATAGTTTTGTGCTTAATTATTATTTTCCATTGGGGCAATGATTACATCCAATCCAAATGCACCTTTATAAGGTTTAGTATCTGCTGCTGGTACCACACAATAGGGTGCTAACATATCACATGATGGTAAGGAGCCTGGGCTCAGTAGATGTTGGTTTGACTATTTTTCTGACTAAAGGGTTGATGATGCCACTACTGTTATTAAAATCACTTTTTCTGCAGATGTACACTTTTTTGCTACTGAAGGCCAAGGAGGCATGGAGATTCAGGACATACCTGCTGGGATGCAGACATACACTGAGAGTAACTGTTATGCACCAGACAACATATATACTATGGAGGCCGCAGAAGGTCACAATGGGGGTTGTACTAGAAGACCTTGTGGTACAGCAACTCATCATACAATTCAGAATATGCTATTACAGATAATGTGCAAACTGGACGTTCACAACCTACAGCTGGGCATGCTATGGCCTCGCTACTATGAGACAAGCATCATAGGAATATATTTCCAGCTGATGTAGGTGTTGCTGCTGTTAAGTACTTAAAATGCATGCATATCTGTTATAAACACACCAAGAATTGCAGGCCTGATCAGTTACATCACTGCAAAATCATATTTATTATAAAAAGTACTGTGTGCATCAGCAGCAGCATAATAGGCACAGGTCTCACATTATTCGTTTCTCAACAGTGCAGAGTTTAAAATATACCATTCATGAGCCCTTCCAACTAGTCTGTCATGCTGCAACAGCAGCAGCCATTGCCTTACCCCACCCACCACCTCAGAAAACTACTGTTAATGGTACATCAGAGGTTGTGCTGCTGGTTTCAGTGCCTGCCAACATTTGCAGGGTACCATAACCTCATGGCAGAACATGATCTATAGTTCGATCATTGCCTAGACTGTGTGCATTTCCTGCTAATGACACTCCAACACTTGAATATAGGAGTAGGTCAGCTTATTTTTCACTAGCACATAGATGCAACAAGCTGAGAAGTGGCTGTAGCAGGGCTGAAATGACAGAACAGCAGGGAGATGTTTTGAATGTTATACAAAATATTTCTGTTGTGAGCCATGCTGACAGAAATACATGAGTGTCTGGACATCTGTGGTCAGTATATGGGATGTGCCTGTAGGGTGTTTGTATACTGCTTGGGAGATGATTGTCAGTTCTCATTCCTTGCATCATATAGTTTTTTCATAACATTACATGCAAAATGCCACCACTGGTTACATATACACACACATATATATATATATATATATATATATATATATATATATATATATATATACACACACACACACACACACACACACACACACACACACACACACACATCTGTCAATATATTCTGAGAAAAACATATATATGTATATATTCAGATAGCTACTGTGACCCTATGTCACTCATATGCTTGTTCCTGCTTTGCCACTTTTTTTGGGCAGGCCCTCTTGATGTGCTAGATCACCCTGTTGTTGCTATGGGCTTGGGAGTATTCTGTTACAGGGTGCAACGATGGTATATGTGCTATTTTGCAGGATACAACCCACAGTACATATCTGACTGACCTTGACTAGTCAGTACTGTAGTGATCTACCAAAGTCAGTCAAGCACTGAGATGTTGAATCATGTTGCAGTCTCTGGTGGGAGCCCTGTTATGTTACATTTGCTGATGTTTGTGTTGTCATATGGGTGTAAGTTGAGCTTTCAGAGAGGGATTAGGTCACTTCCCATAGTGTGGTACATGAAGTTAGAGGTTAGTGTGCCACATACTGCCATTATGGTTTCGAACATGATTACACACACACACACACACACACACACACACACACACACACACACACACACACACACACACACACACACACACACACACACACACACACACACACACACACACACACACACACACACACACACACACACACACACACACACACACACACACCTTGTGGTTAGTTACTATGTAAAAATGTATTAGTAGTGTCCATCGTGTCATATACATAGATTCATGATCTGTTATAGGCACTGGACTAGAGTATGATTTGCATTCAGTGACTCAAGTATTCACTGCAAGTGTTAAACTGTGTAGAATCCATGCATGCATCACTAATGCCCATTTCTCCTATGGCCATAGCATCCAAATATGGGGTGTTTCTGGCCTTCAAGGGGCATTTGAAAGTAGAAAAACTTCTGAGGGGTATAAATATGCCTGTAATATCTCAATAGTATCTGTGTTTGCCAGTGGACAGTTCCCTTGGCCAGTCTTGTCGCTGTTATCGATGTCAGAGTCTTCAGAGATATCACTTAATCTCCTTGCAGTTTATATGCCCATTTCTCTACACAAGCTATACAGAATATACAGTGGCTACATTTGGAAATAGTTTAACTGCTCCTTTTCTGTGAGTAATGGGCACAAACCTCATGGCCTGCCCCAAGGCAACTATTGGTGTGCTTGCCTCAGTCATGCTGCATATGATGCATAAGGTGGTGTCCAATTTTTTAATGATAGTCTACCATTTAATATGCATATATCTCTGTGGGATGTTTTCTCAGACATTTTTGTATGTAGAAGGCCTGCTTCATAAATCATAGTGTAAGCAACATAAAGAGTCACGGGTTAATTTGTATATGCATACTGGTTGCATTTGAATGACTAAGTACTGACCTCTACTACATGCATAAATTTGTGTTTGTGAATCATTTTTCATTTTGGTAATCCCTTTTTGCTTGTACTTCATTGTTATATATTGGGAACTATGTTTATGAATTATGCCTTGCCTCTTATCCCTTCATTTACTCATTTGTATAATTCCATAAAGTTATAACACACTTGCAAAGACAAACATAGTGACCAAATGATGAAAGTATTTTTTTTGTTGTTTAGCCATTTGCATTTGACTTTGAACTCCATATTATCACATGCAAGATGCAAATGTTAGCTTACTTAAAGACCTGAGCCTTTTTGTTTAAATTCTGAACTTTAGCTGCCTACTGGAATGGGTAACAGAGAGGAAAACTACAGAGGCTATCAAGTGGGCAAAGACAGGTTGGCAAAATGTGCTGGAGAATAGAAGAATGGTAGGACAATAGAATAAGTTACCTTTAAAATGACAAACTATAGATAGTTATTACTTTCTTGCTTATGTTTTCCATCAAGAAAATGTAATGTAATACTTAGAATAATTGCCAGGGATAACATTAAGAGAAATGGCAAATGTGCAATGCTGCCTAGGGTTATTATAACTGTTTGCTATACCTAGATATGCTCCACACTCTACAGCTGCAGATCAAATGTAAGACCACCAGCTTTCCAAGATTCCACTGTCATTACTCTCAGCTCAGGGTCTTGCAGTGTTGCTGCCATCATCAGCTTTATCTTGGTCTATGCTATTTTGCACTCTTGCATACACAATGATTCAAACAAGAGGCTAATAATACATGTCCAATGCTGCTTCACCTTCTTGTACATATGGTACCACATTCCCACCAATTAGAACAGTATGGCAGCCTAAGGTCACAATTACCATGCATTTTGAAAATGAGTGGACTGCATCATATTAGTTATGGCAGCTGTAATGAATACAAGCTCACTGCAAATGACAGATGTCACCATTTATATTTTACCAGTTCTTGCGGCTACTTTTATACACTTCAATAATCAGCAAGATGCAAGCTCTTTGTTTAACAAAATATTTTGCTTAAAATAGTCAAAGCATATAGATAAGAAAATATGGGTCCTTATACAGGGGATTGCAGATATTAGCTATTAAGATTTTAGCAAGGGTTTCATTCATAATTATGATAGTTTGATTAGATCACTGTTCAAATTTATTGTTCTGTTATTTATTTTAGATAGCAAAATAAATAATTGTATTATATATAAATATAATGTACAGTGCTAAATGCTTATTTATTTATAATGTTTACACAAAAAAACTTTGCAAGCAATAAATATCAAGAGATTAGTTAGGGCTTTATGATTCCAAGTGAAATGGTTGTGCGTCTTATGTTTTTGTTTAAATTGGTTGTTACTGCATTTGATTGTTGATGCCTGAAAAAGGACACGTATATTGTCCAAAGGCAAATGCTAGCAGCTTGTTGTTGGAGATGATTTTCAGTAAAAAAAAACACATTTATAAGTCTTATAAGGTTTTCTGTTTATGTAGCATTTTTGCAGATCCAATCACTATTTTTTTTCATTCAGCAACTTTGCCTTCTACATGTTTGGATTTTGGAGTATTGTACTTTACTTAAAATTGTGCTAGACATGCAGATAATTAAATACTCAGAAATTATATGCCCTGGTATGGGTAAATTTAAATAAAAACTGTTAAACAGACAGCAAGCTTCAGAAAAAATACCAATTAGAATCTAGGTCATACCCCTGTCTATTAATCAGAAGATGGGAAGAGATAACTGTTACAAGTTTGTGGATTGATTTATCAGATGAAAAACACTAAGCAACACCAAACAACCAGAACGAAGTGTGTCCTAGGGAAGTAGCCTTTTTTTGTTTTTGTTTCTTTTAATGTCAATAAAAAAAGTTTCTACAATGTTTTTCACTCCACAAAGTCTTATTTAGATTTCATCAGCACACAAAAAATACAGAGAGTGAGAGAGAGAGAGAGATGAACTATTATTTTTAATAGAAAGGGTCCTATTGCTATAGCAATAACCCAGTGCTGGGTGTGGGTAATGCTGGATTTACCTGCAGATGGTGTGGTTTGGTTATGAGGGTGAACTCTGAGTGGGTTATTGCTATTACACAATGACACTATTTAAGAAAAAAGTTACTTATTTTTCTTAAATAATTGTTGAATAATGGTGGCATGCGGCTGTTCTGCATTTTTCCCTGGTATCCTGGGGCTTTCTTGATGTACTGCACATGTGTACAGGACTTACATTCCCATGCTTAAGCAGTACATCAATGTTATATAAAAGAAGCAATTGAGAAAGGAAGAGCTCTGTTACTTTTTTGTTTGTTTTTAATTAAAAACATGAAATTGGCAGACTCTTAATGTACAGGAAAGACAGGACAGAGAAAATATAAGGATAACTAGGTATGATTCTCTAGTTTTGCATAACGCACGTGATTATCCTTGTATACTCTGTCCCATCTGTCTCCTTCTTTTCAAGTCCGTTATTTTTTTAAATAAAAAAAATACAATTTCCACAGCATAGGTAGAAGAAAGTCCGGGCGACTGGAAGTTTTCCACTGGTATATGTTCAACTAAAAATGGGCACGCTGGTTGGGATGACCAATCAGCATGCTTGTTTTTGAATGTTAATATCCAGTCATTGTATAATTGTTGATAATGTATAGGCTGCCCAGATATGATTTTATATTGATAGATATTCTACTAGCTGTAAATCATTTTACAAGCTTTCTGCTTCTGCTCTTGGTGTAGCTCTTCTGTCTCCTCCGCTTCCTGGAAGATCAACATCTGTGCCCTCTAAATTTCTTTACCCTTTTATTATAACATTACTTTTTAGGCAGGAAGAAATGGTTTATAAAATATTTGCCACTAATAAATGTGCTTGAATGTGAGGTAGGAGTGTTTGAAAATAGATTCTTTTTCTGTATTTTTGCTACATCAGTACAGAAAAATAATTACATGCCTTAGACTAAAGGTATGATTAATATTTAATGAGCACATCCTAAGCTTTTAGTTGAAATGAGAAGTATCTAAGGTGGAAACCTTCAGAATCTGCAAACAAATGACAGAGATTATACAACATGCTTTAAAACTTTGCCAAGACTTTGTCTGCTCACTAAATGACATGATATGTAAGCAGATTAGACAGGAAAGATAAAGTTAGTTCACTTTCAGCAAATGAGACCTTTTCTTTAGTCAAGGAGACTTGCAGAAACTCCACATCTACAGTTTGCTGATCTTATTAGGTATGTACTCATGCTTGCTTTTGGGAATCACACTGCTTCCATATTAGAGGACATCTGTAGTACTTCTAGACCAGTGGAGTATTGTTTAGTGACACTGCACAAGGATTTTGAGGAAATGTAGGTACAACAATTTAGTGATAACACAAAAATATGAAACAGGGTTTTACCTGATAACACAAAGATATGAAGCAGGGTTATACCTCTTAACTGCCCAGATTTTCACAGAATGTCAACATTTTTTAATCATATATTTGGTTTGCTTCTCATAGAATTTGTGTTTTTCTGGTAAATCACTGAGGACTGAAGTCACTAAATAATGACATACATTTGAGTTTCAGACTTCATATACTTCAGAAAATGCGTGCTGACACAAATCCTTTTACAATAACAACTTTTTCTAAGTTTAAAATAGCAATAGTTAAAATCTATCCCCATTTCTGGGCCTGTACCTCCCCCATTACCTCCCCTATTATTATAGGCTTTTTCCTATATTTGTTGTGCTAAGAGACAGAGAGATATGAGCAGGGTTAATAGAGGAGATTGCATGAATGATAAAATTGTGGCAGGGCTAAAATGCAGCATATTAAATCCACAGGAATAACGTAGACTATTTCTACTGGGAAACAAAATCTAAAAAAAGAAAAAAGAAAATAATAGCAACAGCAAGAGCTCAAAAGCAAACAAACGATACGTCTGAACAACAAAGAAATACAGTGAAATAAAGAAAAAAACAAGGTAAGTTATGATGTAATAGACAATGGGTAAGGCCTCATCTGGAGCACTGCTATAGTTACGCAGACAATTCTGTAACGTGACTTTAGAGGCAGTCAACAAAATGTACAGAACTGCACTAGACATGACATAAAGAAGATTTTAAATTGGGCAGTTTTGAAGAAAGAAGGCAGTGGGGGATGACGCATGATTTACACTAAGTATCTCAAGGAATCTTCAGTCCATGCTGCTGGGTGCCATGTTTCAAAAGAAAGATACATATAGGATAACTACTGGACACCACTTGAACGTGACATGTGAATGCCTCAACAATGGCAAGAAAACTGTTTCACTGAAAGGATTCCTGATTATTGGAACAGATCTCTTAAGACTAGAAGATAGTGTCAAAAGAAGTATAAACTCAATACTGCACAAGATAGGCTTCTCACAATTCTTCTGAGAAACTGGAGAATAAAGAAATAGTCTGCTGATTTAAAAGAATTTGTACTGTAAATAGTCACTGGGAAAATGCTCAGACTAAGTAGATTAAGAGATCATTACGTGTCATCAGAAATTATGTTTGCATACTACGTCATGAAAAAAAAACAAATATCTTATATTGCCAGCAATAGCAAAGAAACTGGTACATGTTACAATAAAAGGAATATAGTATTGTGATCTGAAAAGTAGTAGAACTAGACTGAACCAAATTAATAATTACGGTGCAGAAATGTGACATCCTTGACATTTCATAATACCCAATAAACCTACAGTTACTTGCTCAACAAGTATCACAGTTCATTTTATTTTATGAAGTTATCTGCCTTGGGTATATGACAGCCCCTCGGTATAATTAATGATGAGGGTACACATGGTGCAGAAAGTGAGGCACGACAGCACTGACTTTCAATAGTTAAGTTAAATCTTCTGCATGTCACACATTTTTTCTCTGGTCTAATTCAAACTTAGTTACAGAAGAAAAAATATCCCTTATGCTTTTGATACCAAAGAACTCACTTCACTTTTAACTATTGTTGGTGAGTGTCTTGTACAAGCAGGGTTGAAGGAACCCTGGTATATAATAGTCCACTTAGCTTCATGACAAATCGCAGACTAAGGATATGTAATGCACTATGAACCTTACATGATGTCTCTCCTCATGTGACAGCTGGATATGGAGGTCGGAGAAAGGTCTTGCCAACTCCTGCAGATGAACATGAAAACATAGTTTAGAAAACAGCAAGATGAGTTGAGAGGCAAGATTTTTTTTTTCACTGAGATTGCAGTGAATGCATTTTACAGCCTTTGAAGAAGTGGCAAATTCAAAAATTTTGGCAGAATTCAAGGTGGAATATAACAGGCATCCATCCCTCTTGGAAAGAAAAAAGTGGATAAAGCTAAATTCAACTTAGTTTTCAATGGCAGCTACTCCATGTGTGCAGAAAAGGCTGAGAAAGAGAGGCCCAGTATATCTTACACAGACTGGTACCCTAGGGTACTTTCTATAACAGCAGATTTTTTTGAACAGGTCTTGCTACCAGTAAATCATGACAACTGCGTTTACCCTGTTCTTTCTTCTGTGTCCAGACCGTTTATACAGCCTGTTTGATCTTCCTGCATAGACTTATTCTGGTTTCATGCCTTGCAGATGTTGTAGGCTTCAGGTGTAGTCCAGTGTAGTGATGAAAATGAATTCTTGTGAAAAATAAAAGAACATACAAACCCTACAGAATGATATACACCCCCAGTTTTAAGATGGAGGAATGGTAGCTTTAGTGTTATACTGACATCTCCTTGAAGATCTACTATTAAGGTAGATACCTGAACAGTTACATTATAGTCTTTAGGAGGGATACTGTAACAGTAAATCAAGACAATTGTGGGAAAAATCCTTAGCAGTACTAGCCAAATCTACCACTGAGAAAAAGGCAGTTACCAAAGCCTGTCCTACAACAGGAATGAATTTATGGCTTAGAGATGAAACTGTGGACTGATACCCAAATGAAAGATTCTTGCATATCTTAAACACATATATTTTTTAAGTAACCATCTAAAGCAACTCCTACTCTTGTAAAATGTGGCCCAGCAGTGCTTTGCAATGGTTTAATTTATTGATTATAGCAATAATAGACAAGTGTTTGTAAAAAGCAGGGCTTCTTTTCTTTCTTTCTTTTTGTTTCTAAAAGAAATATGTCTATAGATTCATAGGTGGATGGGACAATATTGGGCTGTTAATCCAGAGAACCATTAGTAGAATAGCCACACTATCCCAAACTATATGTACTCACTGACATGACTGCTTTATAACTAGTTAGGTCTCATTTCAATGAGGGCATGAGGGAGCAGACCTGGGATGCATTTATGATTGCCCAGCCATTTGTCCAATTTCTGCTTAAAAAGTATCAGGGAACTACTTTGTTTTACATTCAAAGGAAGTATATTCCCTAACATGGTGATTCTCTTAGATAAATATTTATGTTGCTAGTAGGTCTTTCTTTATGTTTTAGTGGAAGTTAGGATCTCTTGAGTGGGTATTAGGGTGTTATTAGCTTTGTGAGTGTGCAAGAGGTCACATAGGACTGGATCCCTTGAAGCTTTATAGGCAAGACAGATGTCACTTATCAAAGAGTCTGTAGGATACAGAAAAGAGAGAAAGCACTTTAAGACAGGCTATGTAGCTGAAGGAAATCATGCTCATAATTGTCATAGTGAGAAATTGTTGTGGTTTCTCAAGCTAGGCATTTGCTTTGAAAGCTACATTCCAAAGTGGCCATTATACTGTACTTTGGGCCTGAAGATGGAAGAGATCATGTGCACATGTTTGTGTCTGTGTGTGTGTTGCATGGAGGAAGGGAACAACTTCCTTAAATCTGGAAGAAATACCCTTGGTGATTAGTCTGTCAAGATGAAATGACTTCCTAACAATAGTCAATACATGGTAATCAAAGGATAGTGCATTATCAAAAAAAGTGAACAAGTCCTTGATGTCAGAGGCAACTTTCAAAGGGGGGGGGGGGGTCATTCATATGGAGGTGCATAGTTGCCCAGTTTTGCCTAACCACAAAGTTATGATGCTGCATATTTTGGCATTTAGTTTTAGGCCATGGTCCGCACATCACTTATTAATGTGTATTGGGCCTATCTATAGAATTTGGAAGTCAGCTGGTGAGTTAATGACATCCACAAGTTTGCAGTCATCAGCAAACCTGGTCAGCCATAGTTTCTTGATGTCAGTTTTGACATCAGGGAAGTAAATACCATAGAGAAGTGTTCTAGGACTGATGCTTGCAAGATATGAATAGAGGACACTAATGAGTGCTATTAAAGCGAATTTATATGAAGGCTCAATATACTAGAACCCTAGTAGGATAAGAAAATGAGTCAAGGCAGCAGAGTTACAATTATATGCATACCGTATCATTAAATTAAGGGTACAAAGATCAGTTAAAAAAAGCTATAGACAAAAGTAATGTTCTGTGCCACAATGACAGCTTAGTATGAGTGATTTAGTTTGGGTGCCACAACAGTTTAGCACAGTGATAGGACAAAAAAAGATGCAAATAGTCCATGGATTTGACTAGACTGAGGCTTAGAATGCCTACAAACAGCAAATGATTGCAAAAGATCTAATTTAGTCACAGCCTAGCAGCATAGAGTGACAATTCCTATACTTACCACTGAGTTAAAAAAATGTAGATAACACAAGCCTGTAAGCAAAAAACACCACCCTTGCAACCAGTAGCAAATTTTGCCCAGAGCAATAGCAGCACTCCTTCTCTCACAAAGAGATAACTCACTATATCAGTTCTAAACACAGAAATCTACCACAAAACAAAAATACAGCAGATTGCTTAAAATCAGCATTAGCACGTCCAGAAGCCTACATTTCCCAAGTGTTATTTTTGCTCAGGGTGAGCCTTTATGGTAACCAGGTCCCAGATGTTGTGTCAAATTTTAAAATAAATATGGGGGGGGGTTAAGCTTTCTAGGTAGTGTATAGTGCACTGAGCAGGCAGGCAGATAAGAAAGGGGTAACCTGAGCTTTACTAGTCTAAAAGGAGGTACTTCCAAGGCTGATCTAATAGTGTTCATTACTATAAACACATGAAATAAGACTGCGAGGAGTTTTCAAAGACAAGTTCCAGTAAGAGCAGGCAGCTCATGACCAGCACTGGGTGGCAGGGTGGGCATTCTGTACTCTAGATCTATAGAATGTATTTATTTTATTTTATTTATTTAACATTTGCTTACTGGGAAAGTCTGACTGGGCACAGGTCCTTTTTCAATGTAGGCCCGGGGAGAAAAGCTCCATGAGTAACAGTAAATTTTTAAAGCATGAATTACAATAATCAATAAAGTATAAAGTTAACAAAATGTAGCATACATAAGAAAACACACATTTGTTACATCATGACAACAAAACCTAGGCTTTGAACTTAGCTAGTACTATTTGTAAAGTAAGACTTATGTCAAGATATAAGGTTAAGACAGGCGAGGAGGAATAAAAGAATAAACACAGGGGAAGACGTTAGATATGGTTGGGGTATACTATGATGTATCAGAGCATTCATGAGGGGTTAATACAGAAACATAGCCACTTATTTTTTACATAAGCTTTAAGTAATGGCTTAAAGTGGTTAGTGGATGAGATTGACAGAATGGAGTTAGGAAGGGAGTTCCATATATGATATATATAGCTGGAATACAAGTGGAGGGTTAAAATATTGAAATACTTGAGAAATTATAATTTTGTGCTTACTGACAACAGCAATGAAAGAAAAGAAGCACAGAATTTGGTAGTCAAATTAACTCAAATTATGGACAACAGTAGCAATATAATTATTAGCTTAAGTCAATCAAAACTTTATTGTATTCATTGATAAAGGCTGAATAGCCGAAACCGGTCTGGATTTGAAGGAATTATAAATAAATAATCATTATTTCTTCATTACTGCGTGTTCACTATCGTTTCTTGCTGGTCGTTGGTGGTTTACTTAAATCAATCAAAGCCATTGTGGTAAGAAATCTGCAAAACAGATCTGTAGCAAGCCAGAGGAAATCAGGCACTGAAATTTGTAGCAAATAACATCCCTTTCACAAAATCTATGTTCAACAAATTTAAGTAATTAGCACCTATATAATGTGGAACGTTGTACCTCTTATAACCTATATGCATCTTTGCATCCCGGAGCATTTTCTGAAGAATCAACATAAAAAGCATAAGATAATCTTTCTACTGCAGGACATTCCATATTAACAATCTTACTGCCAATCATTAGTGGACCGGAGTTCCGCTGTGGCGACCCCTAACCGGGAAAATCCGAAAGACACAACAACAGTGTTGTTGTTGCTTGTCTTTCAGCTTTTTCCCAGTAAGGGGTCGCCACAGCAGAACTCCAGTCCTCTAATGATTGGCAGTAGATTTTTACAAAATGCCGAGGTGCCAGCTCGACGCCCAACCTTCAAAGAAGGCATGCCCATTTACGCACGCATGTCTTTCAACGCTACCCAACCGCAGGGAGGACATGCAGACTCTTCACAGAAGGCAATCCCAAGCCATGCCGAGAATCGAACGGGAGAACCTCTTGCTGTGAGGTAATAACCTGACCGCCATACCACCACGGCCTATATATTAACAATCTTAGTGTCATTGTTGTTAATACCCATAACTCCTTATGGCATCCAGAACTTTCTTAGTTCTGACTTTTTAACAAAGTGACTTACCTGCTTATAATAAGCAGGATTAGAAAGGGCAAAGACTTATTAATAGAATGACACTAAGATTGTTAATATCATTCTATTAATAAGTTTTTGCCCTTTCTAATCCTGCTTATTATAAGCAGGTAAGTCACTTTGTTAAAAAGTCAGACCTAAGAAAGTTCTGGATGCCATAAGGAGTTATGGGTATTAACAACAAGTATACAAAAAGGAGCCATAGGCCTGAATAAGTTAAAAAGCTTAGAACCTGGCTGAACAAACAATTTAATTTTTTAATGTCCTGATATAGACATACTCAAAAAGATTGAAAATATATATGTGTAGCAGTACTCAGAGGGTAGATTAGCCACAAAGGACAAAAGGTCTGCATAAAAAGAATAATATAAACAATGGAACAAGAAAAACCAAATCAACAAACCTGATCTGTAACAAGCCAAAGGACATCAGGCACTGAAAACTGTAGCAAATAATGTCCCACAATGTCTATATACTACACCTCTATCAGGCCTAATACCTGGGAGCAAAATCTGTCTTGTTAAAGAACAAAATAATGTACTTATACTTTGCAACAGTTCTAGCAACAAAAATATTTGAATAAAATAACTACAATGTATTTTGTTTTTACTTTCTATGTAGAAAAAGCAGTTCTGCCAACTAAAATATTAGAACACAATAAAGAGAGTGTAGTTTTCTGCTCTTCTCTCTCTCTCTCTCTGTTTTTTTTTTTTTACTTTCCTTTCCTGATATAGAGATACACAGAAAAAAAAATTGTTCCTTTTAGAATAAAATGTATCCCCTGCTAGACTCCTAGTGTAGGTTGCCCACAAAGAACAAAAGCAAAGACTAGGGCATGCTCAAAACAGAATTAAAGAAAAAATATAACAGGAAAAAAATAAACAACCAGCAAAACTAATTTGTAAAAATCCAGTGGAAATGAGGCATTGAAAATTATAGCAAATGTTATGATCTACAAGGCCATATACCTAGCTGGTTTAACTATTTCAGTTAAAAGGCAAAATAATGCAATAGCAGTTACAAGCTTTGAAAACAGTACCAGCAACAGAAATAGCAAAACAACACAATTGCAATGCAGCTTTTTTATTATTATTTTATTATTATTTTCTTACTCATCAGTACCAATCTTTTTTAGATTAATTTGTATCCACAAGAGTCCTCTTAATGCAGGTTAGCCATGAAAGACAAAACAAACTGCAGGCCCTGGTATAATTAGAATTAAAGAAACAAAGCAACAAGACAAACCAATCAACAAAAGAGATCTGAAATAAGCCAGAGGAAATCAGACACTGAACATTATACTAAGTATTGTTTGTATCACAAAGGTTATGTACTGCAAATGTATTAGTCCTAATACATGGCTGATCAAACTGTTTTACTTAAAAAATTAAAATAAAAAAAAATAATGTGCTTACACTAAAATGCTTTAGAACAAAGTTCCTCCAACAGTAATATTAGAACAAAACAAGGGTACTATAGTTGGCATGAGGTCATTTGAACTGGCAGTATGTATAGGTTCAAAGGTGGTTACTAAGTTATTGGTATAAGAGACATTTTAAGCCTACCCCAAATTTACCAAACTATTGCTGACAGATGTCAATAGCCTAAGGAGTTTTTCAATTACAATATACGATTGTGCACATTAAGTGTTCACAGGCTGCCCTGCCCATTAAGGACACTGGTAATGAATAAATTTGCACTTTCTCATCTATTAGTCCAATTTACATTTAGGTAAGGTTAGGAATGTCTTCATGTGGATGGGAAGCCTGTTCCAGAAAAGAAGTAATCTTTAAGACAAATACCTGTCTCTCCAACATTTCCTGTTTAGGTCTTTAGACTGGATACTTTTAGTGCTAATTACTTTGTGGCTCTGCAACAGATCCATCACTGTGGGATTAGTGGATGCCTTGTAGGGTAGGCAAAGATTGCTGCACAGCATTCAGTAGGAGACAGAGTACAGCGATAGGGCTTTGAGATGGTCTGCAGAGGACTTGTTTATTCCCTGTATTTATTTGAGGAACTTCTGTGGTCTCTCAAGCAGTCTCAAGTATATGGTCATGTACATGTGGAAGGATACATCGCACTCAATGATTGGTCTGATGAGAGATGAGTACAGTGGAACAATGATATTCTTGTCACTGGATGCCATCCCCTTACTTATAAGTTGCATGGCATAGAATAGTTGTCTCACCTCAGTGGACACATGGCAGTCAAAGGTCAAGTTACTATCATCATGTGTTCCCAGATCCCTGACCACCTGGTCTACTTTTAAGGGAGTATTACAAATGTGATAATTTATAGTGGTGGCTGTCTTTCCAAATGGTACTAGTATGTTTGTCTGTGTAAGCCCCTTTTGAAGGGTGTCTGTGTCTTTGGAAATTCAGTGACCATGCCTGGTTTGCAATCATCTGCAGACTTGGTCAGCCAGAGAACCTTGCCATTTGTCTTGACTTCAGAGAAGTAGCTGCCAAAAAGTAGAGGCCCCAGCACCAATCTCTGTGGGATACTGCTAGTGACTGACTTCCTTGTAGAGGTGGAGTCCCCTATTCTAACTTCTTGCATCCTATCAGTGGTCAGTGGGTTATGCATCGGGTGGAATAAGGGTTTATGCTTGATTTTTGTAAGTTTATCTTGGTGAGGTGGCCACAGTGGTGCAGCAGTTAGCATTGCTGCTTCACAGCAAGAGGTTCTCTGGTTTGATCCTCGGCTGGGGTGCCTTCTGTGTGAAGTCTGCATGTCCTCCCTATGGTCGCGTGGGTTTCCTCCAGATGCTCCGGTTTCCTCCCACATCCCAAAGACATGATGTAGGTGGATTGGACACACTAAATTGGCCCTAGGTGTGAGTGTGTGCATGTGTGTGCCTTCTGCGGAAGGTTGGGTGCTGGGCTGGCAACTCGACACTGTAAAACTCCACTGCCAATCATGAGCAGATCCATGATAAGTCTTTCCATGGCCTTGCATATGGGAATAGTCAGACTTATGACTCTGCAGTTCCCTGGTCGGTGGAAAGTTCCCCATTGTGCAGTGGGATAACCATTGCAGTCCTGTATTCATTAGGTATAAAGCCAGCCTGGAGGCTTTAGTTAAATAGAGATTCTAGCAGCTCTGACAGATCATAATTCATGCTATTCAGGAGGCATCCTGGAATGCTATCAGGGCACATTAAAGCAGAGTTTGTGGCTTTACTGAGCACAGTGAGCACCTGCTACTTTGTAATAGTTGATGTAGAGTTGGTGAAAGGTATTTCCAGGGGGATGACTGGAAGTGATGGGGGATAAAGCTGGAGTTAAATTTATCAGACAGTAGATTTTCTATACCAACTGACTCCATTCACCATTAGTTTTGCAAACTGTTGGGTGTTACCTTTAAGGCTGTGGACATAACTGAAGAAAGCTTTATGACTGTGCGTAGCTTGAGAGGATACTTTTATCTCAAATTTGGGGTTTAGTGAACTTGACTAATTCCTTAAGTTAACAATAAAGAGTACAAGTACGAAGTACACCCATTATGTCCCTTGATGTCTTAGAGCTGAAGTCTACCAAAAGTTATAGCTACCCTATTCTTTGGGTGGCTGCAGTCAAAAGAACAAAGTTGAGGAAAATTCAGGAAAGCAAAGCCCTTGTATTCATGGCACTAAATCAAAAATCCACATTAGCTTCAGTAGTACAAGTTTAAGAAAACATTAAATAATTCTTAACTAACTTAATTCCTTAAGTTAACTTTGTTCAGAATGATGAGGGAGATTTTACCTTTTTGGGCAATGCGCTTCCTGTTTTTAGACATAATTTTCTTTCTTTTGTTAAACAATCTGTTTATACTAGAATTCCACTAGGGTGGTTTGGGGGTTTCCACTGTTTATTTCATGCAAGTACTGCTGTCTCTATGCAACTATTTACATGGTTGTATAGGGTTTCTATGAATACTTCTGTATAGGCAGCAGAATTCTCAGGATTTGAAGGGCTTGGAATTTTGCTAGGCTGTCAATTAGAAGAAGGTAATTAACCCTGGAATACTTTTTAAATGTTCTGAGGTTAGCAGGGGTTCTGTGTTAATATTTATTTGAAAGGAGACAGATTTTTATTTATTTTATTTATTTATTGACGTTTGTTAACCAGGTTTCTCCAACTGGGCTTGTGACCCATGTTCAGTGGAGACCCGGGGAGAAAAGCTCCAGTAGCACATTTTAAACAAGTATAATTTTAAACAATATTGATATAATAGCAGTTATAGCAAAAAGATTCACATATGTTGGGTTACATGCATAAAGTTAAAGTTGCATTAAAAAGAAGCTAAGTAACAATTTTACATTGATATAGTTCAATAGGTCAACAATAAAAACATTTTGTTTGTATAAAATTATGCAAATGCATAGAAGACACATTGGAGAGAGAGGTTTAATGAAGTACTAAGTATGGTCCTTTTGAGGGTACATAAAGGGAAGGAAGACTAGGTAGGGACATGGCAAGGGCAGGTTCTGGAATTGAGAAAATAAGCTTTTAGTTCATTTTTAAAGAGTGAGGTGTGGGAGATTGAACGTAAGTCAAGGGGAAGTTTGTTCCAAGCATGGGCAAGGGAGTGTTTGTAGAGTAGTTTGCCTACTGACCTTTTTGGGTGGTAGATATCAAGTAATTGTTTGTAAGAAGTACGGAGGGTCCGGGATGGGATGTAGATGGAGACTAAGGAAGGTAGAGATTGACAGAAGGAGGGTTTATAAAGAATAGAGTGTAGCATATGAAATTGATAAGATAGAAGAAATTGGCGAAGTTCAAGCCATTAAAGAGAGTTTAAATAAATTCAGTGGTGTGAGTTGCATGGGGAGTTAGCAATGAATCTGGCTATTTTATGGTAAGTCTGTTGAAGTTTGTTTAGAGTGGAGGCCTGGATATTGGTAAGAACTGGGGCGGCGTATAAGAGGGAGGGGAGGAGGAGTTCCTGTCCCAGGGTAAGTCTAGATTCAGGGGTTAGGAATTTTTTTGTTCCGATATAGCAGACCTAGTTTCTGTTTTTTTTTTTTTTTATACATTGGAGTATGTGTAGGTTGAATTTTAGTTCATCATCGATAATGACCCCTAGGAGTTTTGTGTGGGTGTCAGGTTGGATAGTTGTATTGTTAGAAGATGTAATAAAAAAGGAGGTTTTGTGATGAGAAAGAGAACGGGGAAGGAAGAGTAGGAGTTTGGTATTTTTGGGATTTAGGATCAATAGGTTATGAAAGAGCCATTGTTCAGTTGATAGTAGGGCCTGTTGGGTCAGGGAGTGTAGTCCAGGAATGTTATTTGAGATGGATATAAGTGTGGAGTCATTGGCATACTGAATAAGGGAGGATTCTTTGCATGAGGTGTAAAGATCACTGGGAAAGATGTTAAACAAAAGGGGTTCTAAGATGGAGCCTTGGGGAACACCAGTGGAGATGGGAAGGAAAGGTGAGGAGGATGAGAGCCATTTGACAGATTGTTCCTGCTAGATAGGTAACTATTAAACCAGGCAAGTGCGGAGGTGGATAGGTGGAGATTTGTGAGTTTGGGTAGTAGTAGAGGATGAGAGACAGTATTGAAGGCTTTGGAGAGATCTAGGAAGAGACAGGAAATGAGTTTATTGTTGTCTAGGGCCTCTGCAAGGATATGAGTGAAGGAGAGGAGGGCAATGGTGGTGCTGTGGTGAGGACAGAATCCATGTTAGGTAGGGGTAAGTAAGTGATGTGTGAGGAGGTGACTGAGAAGCTGTGAGTGAATAAATTTTTTCTAATATCTTGGAGAGGGGGCACAGAATGGCAATGGGTCAGTAGTTTGAGGGGTCAGTGGAGTTTCCACCTTTATGAAGAGGGATAGTGAAGAGAGATTTCCAAAGGGTGGGGAAAGTTGATTTCAGAATAGATCGATTAATTAGTATAGACATAGGGTAGGCAATTGAGTCGGCAGCAAGTTTGAGGAATGTAGGAGATAGATTGTCAGTGGAAGGAGAGCAAGGTTTTAGCTTGAGTAGTAGAGATTTGATGTAAGTAATGGGAACTGGCTCAAAAGAAAACAAAGTTGTGTTAGTGGGACTTGGAGGGGTGGGTGTCAAAGCAGAGTTTGGCTTAGAGGTTACCAGATTTTGGATGGAAGAGGTAAAGTGTTTATTCAGGAGGGTAGCTGTTTCCTGAGAGGAAGAGTTAGGGTATGGGGAGGGATTAGAGGGATTTCCAGGATAGAGGATGTTGTTGAGAGTTGACCAAAATTTTCAAGGATTGGATTTGTTGTGAAGCTGAGCAGAGCTATAGTATAATGTTTTGTCATTAGTTGTATTTTTTTTTGCAAGGTTCCTCAGTCGCCTGTATTTTTGAAGAAAAGGTGGTTGTTTAGTTTTAGTCCAGGTTTTCCAAGCACAATCTCTTTGTTTCATAAGGGACCTAGTCTCTTTGGAGAGCCAGGGAGCATGATTCAATTTTACTCTGATCTTCCTAGAAGAAGCTAAGGAGTTTAGAGTATTCATGAATATGCTATTGAAAGTGCTTATAGCATTGTTTAGGGGAGGTGTTTTAGGATGGACCAATCTATGTTGTGGAGAATGGAGTTAAATTGGGATGAATTGAAAGTCGATAGTTTTCGACAGTCTTTGATAAGGTGGGGTTTAGGAATATGGGAGTAGTGTCCTAAGATGGTGGTAGGGAGATGATCACTGAGGGAGTCAGGTAAGGTGGTGGGATTGTGGTATTGGTGGGGGGAATTGGTAAGGATCCAGTCTATGATGGAGCTGGAAGTGGAATTTTTATGGAAGCGAGTGGGAGATGTCATAAGTTGGTGGAAGCCGTGTAGGTGGATACTGAGTTGGGGGGGGGGGTCAGTTGTGAGTTTGGACCAATCCATGTTGACATCACCAAGGATAAGTGTCTCATATGGTATGTTGTGGGAGAACCAGGATAGGATGTTTTCAGGAATGGGCAGATTGTTACCAGGAGGAAGGTAGATAGAGGCAATTGCAAGTTTTTTGTGGGGATTCAGATGGCAGTTAAGGATGATGATTTCAGCTGGGAGGAAGTCAAGAATTGGGGAAGGGTATGGTGAGAGGTTAAGGTTGTTTGAGTAGAGGATGGCCATGCCACCACCTTTTTTTACAGGTGTCTTTGTGGTCTGATATGACCATTGATAACTTTATACTAGGGGGATAGCATTGTTCTCCTATGTTTGCGAGGACCAGGTCAAGGATATTTACCCCCCCCCCCCATGAGCATGCAGACTAGCTGTTAAAGGATGTTTGATATCGTGTAGGATTCCCAGTTAATGCTGGGGTAGTCTCCCCATGAATATTGTGTTGTGTTGAATGGGGAGTGTTTCTAGTACTTTCAAGTATGAAACATGGGTTTCCTCTGTCATATAAGGGGGCCTGCAAGGATATGGTCTGGGACTGTACTTGTGGTAAGTTGGACATGGAGAAGCTCAAGTGAGTCATACTGTTGATCAGCCTTGAGGTATGTTCATGTTTGATGCAAACTGAGACTCTTCCACCTTTATAACCACCTGTGCAGAAGCTGGTCTAAATATGTTGAAGGCATTATAGCTTTGGACTGCCTGGGTTCTCTATGCATATTTATTCTAAGTCTTAGTAACTGTACAGATGTCTGTGTAGATTAGGAGAGCTTGCAGGGAGTGAAGTTTCTTGTTTAGACTCCTGGCATTGAAAAGTAACACCTTTGCATTATTTTGGGTTGGTTTATCAGGCTAGCACTACCAAAAAAGCAATATGGGGTGGAAAAGGTTTTAGCTGATATTCATATACCTAGAGGAGACAGGTACAGACCATCCCTGGCAAAACATCATTGTCTGTCTACCATATTCTCCCAGGCAGACACATACTGTATTCCCTTGGATTGACACCAAAAATTAAGCTAATTATTAAATTCCATTATCTTTTGTCCTTACTGTGGCAAAAAATGTTGCTCAATGCGAGGCTGATATCATCCTGGGGTTATAGTAAGAGAGTTCAATTATGTCTTTCTTCATATAATCCAAGGAGGTATATCTCAACTCATTTATACCCGCATGGACTATAAAGGAGTCATAATGGTACCTTTGATGCAGTGCTTTGAGTACGCTTATGAATTTGCAGATCCTGGCCCCTGACAGGCAGCTGACTTTGAATTTCTCCTTGCTCAGCCTGGTGAGTGGGCCATCTGTGTATTGTACTTTACAGTCTCCTATGACAAAAATATTTTTTTGAGTGGTGGTTTGCACTATGGGCTTAGAGGTTGAGACACCTTGTGATGAGGCTGTATGTTTCTTGGTGTCTTAGAAGGGTACACTAGAGGTTGCTGAGGATACGTGTTCTGTTCAAATTAGACCACTGTATTTTAATATTTTAATGTAAACTCATAAAAGAATAATAAAATCAGTCAAATCAGTCAAGCACTTTCATTCCTTGCAAATTAAACGGAACTTGATCAGAGCTGACTAACCATAACAATCAACCCCATTTAAATGCAATTTCAGCCTAATGACCTGGAAATTAAAAAAACTAATTAACCAATTAATGATAAAAATAAGTTGAAACATGTAAGACCACCTATAAAAACGTATATAAATATCAACATATAAAATATGTAATGTAGCCAAATTATTTGGTATCCCGAACAAAACTAACCATCTATGAACAACTATTAAAACCACATTACAAATAGTACTGTCTCAAATTCAACAGGCCTCATTAAGGCTTGGAAAGCTCACAGCATTTAATCTTAATTGCCATATTAGCTCCTTTTTTTCCAAATGCTCCTTTAGAAACACTCCCTTGGGATCTTGTATTAATTGCTCCAGAGCAGCAAACTCAAATTTGTGCCCAGAATTTCTTAAAATATGTTCACTAAGGGCATTTGTTAATTCCTAATATCAAGCAGATGTTCATACACCCTATCACTTAATCTCCATAAAGTCTTTCTGACATAAAATGCTTTACATGAATCACAAATTGCAACATAAACCACTTGCTTAGAATCACAAGTGAAGTGTCCTTTTACATGGTAACAAACCCCATTAATATCCAAAACCTCTGTTCTTTTTATAAAAGAACACTGCAAGCATTTACCACTCTTAAACATACCCAGTTTATTAAAATTCAGCATACTGTCTGTTAATGCCCTGGCCTCTGCCTTATTTTCACTTAATTCCAATTTTTTTTAAAGATCTGTCATTTCTTAAAACAAAGTATGGTTTCTCCCCCACTTTACTCAAAGCTTCACCATCAAGCCTAAAAAAATTCAAATTTTTACACACACTGTCCATCAATGCTTTACTATCCAAGTTATAAGCCAAAACAAATGATTTGATGTTAAAAGAACAATTTTTGTGAACTTTGAATGGTACAGCATCCTCCAGGGCTAACAGTGGAACAAACACTCCATTAGTTCTTTTATTTACCACTTCATCTTTAGTATTAGAGAATAAGTCCTTGGGATAACCCCTCTGCCAAAACATCTCAGCTAGAATGTCACATTCTTTTAAAAATGTATCCATATGAGAGACCATCCTAGCCAGACATACCAAATGACCTTTCACCATGGCCTTCTTCTGGTGTATAGGATGACAACTTGAAAAATGTAAATAAGAATTAGAGAATGAGGGTTTCCTATGAATATTTGAAACAAATATACAGTTCCCACTATCCTTAAATAACTCAACGTCCAAACAGACAATGCTATCAAAGCTGGCAGTGCAAGTAAATTTAAAAAAATCCACAGTTTGATTGATGTAATCCATAAACTTACTTAATTCTTCCATCAAATCATTCCTTACAATAAATATATCATCTAAAAAATGTGTATAGAATATACATGATTGCATAAAGTTACTAGTAAATGCAAACTTATTTTCCCAAAAAGCCACCAATAAATTAGCAAAGGCTGGGGCATAAGCTGCCTCATGGCCACTCTAGTGACTTGTTTAAAAAACTGACCTTCAAAATACAAAAAATTATTCGTCAACACTAATTCCATTAACCCTGTGGCCACTTGTATCCTTTCCATATCTAACAAACATATAGTCATTAATTGCTCCTCAAACCACGTAAGGCCAATATCCTGAGGAATAACTGAATACAAATTTTAAACATCTATTGCTACAAAAATATAATCCTTATTAGTTAACTGATTATATTCCTCAAGAACTGTCATGAATCCTTACACACATGGTTGTCTGTTCAAACTAGTCTTTAATAAATTGTCCAAAAACTTAGAAATAAAATATGGGTCTATATTATAACAGCAAATGATCAGATGATTGAACGTTGTTATATCAACTGCTAAAGTGTGAAAACTCAAAACAGCGAACAACCAGAACAGCGATTTTTTTCCCAGGGAAAAATATTGCTGTTCCCAAAAAAACCCCACTAAACACTAAATGAAGTGGGAGGCTTTGCCCCCCACACCCTCCCTACTTAAATATACCAACTCCGAGATCACACTACAGTGAAGGAAATGGCACAACCCGGATGGCCGGCCCAGCGATTTCTTCCCCTGGGAAAAAATTTGCTGTTCCGGCCGTTCACTATTTTGCTGGTTCGACATTTAGTGTTCAAACTAACAGTGTTAAATCATCTGATTGTTTGCTAAACTAAAGTAGACCCTAAAATATGTTTTGGCTCTTATCGCATTTACAATAGGTCTTAATGGTGGATTATAAATCGAGTTATGAATTTTTGGGATACCAAAAATATTGCCTACCACTTGTTGGTCATTAGACATAAAATTATATTCATCTAAATTAATTAAACCATCCATTAACAGTCCACTTTACTAAATCTGATGTTAACTTCATTTTTGGAAACTTCCATATATGTTTCCTCCATTAATAATTCACTCATTATAATTCTATAGTCCATGCTTGCCATAACCACAAGCCTACCCCTTTGTCTGGTTTCATCATACAAACTAATTTTTCAGAGATCAAATCATGCATTAAATGCCATTCATTTTTAGACATATGATTGAATGTACTGGTTAAGGGATGGGTTAAAACAGCTTGACCTTTTTAAGTCATTACCCACCATACTGTCCTTTAGAGGGAACCACAAAGATAAACGTAATTTGTAGTAAAATGTTTTAAGTCAATTAACACTTCAGCCAAATTATCCCTTCGAGCTGGAACAAAGGACAACCCCTTTAGATAAAACATCAGCATGTTCGACCTTCAGCTCTTTAGATGAAAATTTATATAGCATGAAATCATTAGTTTTGTTCTTAATAAATCTTACAGTACCTTCAGTATCAGGGAGAAAAGTACTTAATGTATCAGTGGGGGTTGGGGTAGACACAATAACAAGGAAAAAACAATAGCAATATAAGAAACGTAAAATCACTGTAATGCAAATTTAATCAGGAAAATGATAAAAAGAATATGATATTTATCACAACAAAACTGGATGTAAACAGCTGCAGAAGCACAGAAGCACCGATCCTGCAGCAATAAATAAATAAAAGAAAAGGCAGTACCACCATTACTGCAATCCTAGTACAGTCTAAGACACAAGGCTATGGGAAAAATTCACCAGTAACCTTGTTTATGGAAAAGAAATGACGTAATAAATGACTGAATGAAGCTCAGATCTTGTTCTAGTTTACAATTCTTCCACAGATGTAAATAAAATAACAAAACTAAAGCCCCAGACTGAGTTCAAAATACAAACAGCTAGCTTTTTCAAGTTATTCTACTTACGGAGCTAGAAGATCAGTACAATGTATAAACAATGCTCAGAGCTTGCTGTCATTCACAATAATTCCAAAAGTGCAAATGAAGCTAAAATACAAAGTTCCAGAACAATAAAAAATGCAAATAGATATATTTTTTAAATAATACTTAGAAAAATGCAGAAAAGTATAAAAAATAGTATCACAACACAAACCACTACAAATGCAACTGAAATTATTTAAACAATTGAAATAAAAGTTTTTTTCTTTACTTGTTGTTGAAAATATTGTTTCTCAGAGATCAGGGCTTTCACCTTTCCCAGAGTCTTGAGGTAAAGGGAAAGGCAGTTTTACTGTTTGTACTATGGCAGTCTTATAATCATCCACACTTTACAAAAAGCACCTAAGGTTTGTAGTCAATATATGAGATTATAAACTACGGACTGCAAGATGTATTCTACAATATTATCTGACAGTTTTACTTCTGCTGTTTCATATGCATTTTGAAATATAAACTGAACACCTGCTTAGTGGTATTTGTAAAATTCTTATTCACGTGACTAAAACTAAAGTTTGCGATATCAGTAATAAGTCTACAGAGTTAACTGCCAGCAGATTTGCTATCAAATGAGTGATTATATAACAGACATTATACATCACATTCTCTACCACTGCTTCTGTCATAGGACAGCACATGTGTGTCTCTATGGATGGCGGGTGTATAAATACTTATAATGTTTTACAATATTTTGCATGGATTATGACAACGTTTTTGCATCTCATCATTTTTGCTGCTTTGGTTTCATTTTCATTTACTTCATCAAACTCAAATAGAACTTTCTCTAACAAATTCCTGTCTAAGTACACTGAAACTGTCAAATATTTATCTTTAACAGTCCAGATACTCATTCTTTAAATGCATTTATAAAACATTGCTTTGCATATCTGTCAGCTGTCTACTACTATTTGCTCCTTTTCACTGAAGACTTATATTAAATAAAGACGTTATTTTTTTGACAAATTTTGAAAGAATGAACTGAAGCATAAGAGTGTATAAATTAAAAATACCCTCACTTGGACTTTTCAATTAAGAGACACGACTCACATGTTTAAACCTGAACTCTCTGTCTTTCAGCCTTTGATAAAGTTTCTACTTGACATGCAGACCATTCAAGAAGAAGGATATAGTCACACCACTATCCCTGGAAATATATCTATATTTATTAAAACCGAAAACAATAATGAGTTGTTTAAAGTAGAATGATATATGGACACTATCCTTGGTAATAAGTGATAATAAATCAACCATATATAATACAAAAAACAATAATGTGTTGTTTAATGTAGATCACAATAGCATTACAAAGCTGAACTAATTCCAAGACTGTGGAATAACCCTTCTTCTTATTAGTTCAGTGTATACCTTAGCATGATCACTTCAAAATGAAGCCAGGTAAATACTGATCTTTAATTATACTTACTTTTATAAGAGTAGAATTGAATCTTCTTTGCAGCCTTTAGCATTAACTTTAGCATGTAACCTGTGATGTTCTAACAATTTTGAAATTTTGATCCTGAATCTATTAAATAAATATCAAAAGGATTTCATTCCCATGGGCAAGTAAGGGACATGTCAAAATCAGTAAATTAATTAATGAACTCCTGTCCAGTCCATAAAAGGGTTTTCATCTGCATACATTTAGACATGGAACGTATACTTTTTTCTAACTTATAAAAATAATAATATCGTGCATGTTTTTTGATTGTTGTCATTCAGCTTGAGGATCTTTATCCAAAATCTGACTCTCTCCTTACTTCTTGAATGTTCTCCCTGTTTCATCACCATCATCCCTTTTCACTTTGACTTATAGCCTTCTGTATGAGTTATGTACATGACCATTAATTGCAAAGCTGTAAAACATCCTTTCAAATCAGGTACTCCTAAGCTACCTTATTCTATGGGGAAAATTATTTTATCCCATTTAACTCTTGTGCCCATCCCCTCCTGTATAAATTCCATCAAATGTTTACTAATTACACTCCATAACTTCCCCTCTTGTTAATAAAAATACGCCTTATCTGTATGTAAAATTAAATGGACTGCAACATTTTTCTCTGCTTTTATCTTATGCAAAGTGTTATATTCATAAAGTAGCAGAAAGCATTCTAAGAACTAAACCAACATGGGCATGGATAAAGGAAAGATTATCAATAAGAATGCCTGTAAGATAATGTATAAAAAGAAGTCAAGAGTGGTTGGAATTTCTGGAAAGAAATTGGAAAGGGAACTATATTTGAAAACATGTCTGATTTTATTCTATACTGGAAGTTTTTTTTTTTTTCAGGAGTAATGACATATTCTTTCATAGAACTCATCCAAAAATTCTTCAAGTATTGATTCAGTGGTCAGACTTCCTTTGAATTCTATGGCATTGTAAAAAGAATTGCCATATATGCTTAAATTTCACCTGGACCATTTGCTATAAGCCTCTAAGTACTGATGTCATCGAAAGTAATCCCAGTCTGATGCTTCATTTTTTAACACAGGATCTCTTAACTTCTACACAAAAGAACCCTTTCCACAAAACACAGCAAATTTTCACCAGTCTCTGGTATTTCTCAGTTTCTAAAATTCATCCATAAACTACCAGTAAACCATTAAAATAAACATTCTTTCTTCCTTTTGTCAATGTTCCACCTGGTGAATAGCAGACGCAAACCACCATACTTACAGTCATTAGTTACACAATAGTTAAACTTGGCATAAGTGTTATAATTAACGACTGCACATCTTGATGATTTTCAGCTTATTTCTCCATAATATCCTTTATTACTAAGGCTGCAGTATTTCCACGGACTCTTTAAAATATTTCAGTAGGTAGGCAGTTCAGAGAACTCAAACTGGATCAACCAATTAATTATAATTAATGAATGTACATCTTGAAGATTTTCAGCATATTTAATCATTATATGCTTCATCCCTCTGGTTTCAGTATTTATAGAGATTTTTTAAAGTGATTCAGTAAGTACTTACCTCGGAGAACTCAAACAGCACCATAGATAGACTAAGTTTCCACATCAAGCTCTCCTGGGGCACCCAAGGATCTGTCCTGAACCACCTCCTTTTTAATCATCCTTGCAAACCAAACAACATCCTCCATAATTCAATATGCCACTGGCACTACTCTGTCCCACTTATTGCTTTAGGGAATTACACTTCATCTCCAAATTAATTTTCAGAGCATTGTGACTTGACCTGAAGATTCTGACTTACAAATGAAGAATAAACACTAACACCAATTTTGCACCCTTAGATCTGTCCTCCTTTCTGAAGTTCCTAAACTTCAGATATTCAACAATATAAATGCCCCACTACATAAAGTTACACCATTCAAATTATTACACATAATACTTGACTCTGACCTGAACATTTGCCATATTAGTAAAACTGAATTTTGCAGTAATCAAAGAATTGGAGTGGTCTACCAAGTACTCCAGTCCATAACCCCCAGTGCACACCAAAATAACAGAGGAAGCATTCCTCTTATACAGCTTTTTATTCTGCTTTGATATTTTGCTAGGTCTAATTTCATTATAGCCATTAAGGTTATACAAACTTGCCAGTTTCAAAGCTTACCTCAGGCCAGGCCCTAAAAATTCACAATTGTATCTCACTTAGGGATAATAACTGCTATAACGGCTTTAATCTAAAGTGTTAAGACAGTCTGAACATTCTTCTCCCCTACTTCAGCCTCTTAAGTCTGCTCTCTTTGTTTCACTTAGTTACTGTCAAAAGACTCTGAACAAAAAACAGAAATGTAGTGAATTATGTTGCCAACATAACTCTATTAAGTAGGGAAATTTTTGAACCTGCAAACTTGTCATAATGCTATATGTTTATTTTTCAGTATTGTAGATCATAATACTGTGCTCTGTCCCTTCATTTCTTATACATATATGTTTATTTTGTTCATTAAAACAATAACATTTTTAATCTACACATGAGTATTCAAATTAAAATTCAAAACATCACAAACATTGGAATGTCAGTCAATGGTCAAAACAGTGATACCCCTCAAGTTACCAAACACAAAAATCATTTTACTTTATTCTCTGCCATGGGGCAATCACACCGCGGCTCTGTCTCTCTCTCCCTTTCCTTATCTCTCTCTCTCTATATATATATATATATATATATATATATATGTGTGTGTGTGTATTCTTATATATAATGTGTATGCGCTGATATATAGATAGACAGATATGCAAGATAATAGAAGCATAACATGGAAAACTAATGAAATCACAAAACTTTCCTGCTCTGCCCTAAATCAGACTGTCATGACAGGATGCAGACAATCTTTCAGATTCAATGTTCTGATCATTGACCAACCACCCAGAGATAACTAGTAGGTCTCCACTGCATTTTACTGTTTTCTGCATATTTCATTAAACACAGTAATGTTATGATGTGTTTAGTTCATGATTATATATCTGTATTGTTTCGCTCCCTCTGACTGTTTTGTGATCCAGCCACATAACAGCAATCACAAAACATCAGATTCACCGGACTGTGACCCACAGTTGAACTTTAAAATACCTGCATTTGCACCCACAACATGGCTGCTGCACAAACCCCCAGCACACACACACACAAACACTACTTATAGGTTCACAGGTTCATAGGTAGGTACTAGGCTATTTGCCCGAAGGCATTTATAAGCCTAGCCAGAATGTGTTGGATTTCGCCACCCCCTTAGATTAGTTCCCTGTGCCTCTGTCCAGCAGAGCCACTGAAGTGATCCCCGGGGTAAACTTTCTTTTTCCCATCCACTCATCAAGGTTTCTCTTGAAGAGTGTAAGCGAGGAGCTCTGCCTAATGCAGTTTGGAATCTTGTTCCAAAGCATGGGAAGTCTCTGTGACAGGAATCTATCCCTCCAGCACGTCCTATTTATTGTTGTGGTGAGGTTTAGATCACTAGAGTGTGTGGCTCGAGGAGATATGGTTTTCTTTAGGTGGAGTATGTCCATCAATTCTGGGTTGGACATAGCCTTGTATGTCAGGCAGAGATCACCTCTGAGTAGGCGGTATGCAACCGAGTACAGCTGGAATTTCTTCAGTCGAGCTGTATAGGGCATGTGTTTGAGGCCAGTGATCCTCTTGGTGAGGTACTTCTGTGGTCTTTCCAGCTGTTGCATGTGTCTTGTAAGACACAGCCCAAATGGGGCATTGTACTCTATGATGGGTCTGATAAGTGATGAGTAGAGGGGCACAATGACCTCTTTTGATCTGGATGCAAACCCTTTTGTGATAAGGGGTGCCACATAGAATAATTTTCTAACCACTTTGGCAATGTGATTATCAAAGGAGAGTTTACTATCTACTTGGGTCCCCAGATCCCTTATTACAACTTCTGTATTTAGGGGACTACCACCTATGTGGTAGTTTGTGGGTACTTTGCTTTTTCCAAAGGGGATGACTATGCACTTTTTGGCATTTAGCTTGAGGCCATGATTTTGACACAAGGTGTCCATCTCAGTGAGACCCTTTTGCAGGATGTCTGTGTCAGCTGGAGAGTCAGTTATAGCCCCTAGTTTGCAGTCGTCTGTGAACTTGGTCAGCCATAGTCCTCCTGTGATTGCCTGTACCTCTGAGAAGTGTATGCCGCACAGAAGGGGTCCTAGGACTGAGCACTGGGGAATGCCACTTGTAACCGGTTTACTGTCAGACCTAGCTCCCACAATTCTTACCATGTGGGTTCTGTCCGTGAGCCAGTTGGCAACCTGTCTTGTGACAGGGGTTTATGTTCAGGCTGGTGAGCTTGTCTATAATACCAGAATGGGGAATGGTGTCAAAGGCCTTTGTGAGGTCCAGGTAAGCTGTGTGTACCACCGTTTCCTTGTCTATAGCCTTGGTAACTGTCTCAAAGAAGTCCACTAGGTTTAGGAGGCATGATCTGCCCTTAACAAAACTGAACTGGGTAGGGTCCAGTGTTTGGAGGTTCCCAATGTCGCTGTTAATGAGTTCCATGATAATGTGCTCCATAGCCATGCAGACCAAGCTAGTCAGGCTTATATGGTGATAGTTCCCAGGGTCTGTTTTGGCTCCACCTTTGTGGAGCAGAATAACAATTGCTGTGTGCCACTCTATGGGTACATAACCTGTGGAGAGGCTGAGTTTGAACAGTGTGTTTAGGTGAGGGGTTAGTTCGTCTTTGAGTTCATGTAGGATGCAGCCTGGGACACTGTCCGGTCCCATTGATGCTGTGTTTTTGGCTTTGGAGAGGGCTGTTTTAACCTGAGTGTCTGTGATTTCAGGAGCTCTACATTCCTCTGGTATGATTATGGGTCCTTTTGGGGGTGAGAGGGGGGTGAAGTTTGCACTGAACCTGTCTGCCAGGATGTTGGCAATATTGGTCGGTTAAGTGTATTTTGTACCATTCTGCACTAACTCTGAGCAGATCTGAGCATTGCCACTTAGATTCTTGACATAGCTAAATAATGCCTTGTGGTTATCTTTGGAGTCCTTGGCAATTTTTCTTTTGAAGCTCGCCTTCGATGATTTTATGAGGGATCGTAGTTTCTTGCTGATACTGATCAGGGATGTCTTCCCTTCTTGGGATTTTACTCTTTTCTGTACTAGTTTCCTCCTTCTATTGTATAGCTTGTTTATGGCAGGAATCCACCAGACTGGTTTCCTTTTCTTGGAGGAGTGAGTATTGGTTTTGCTTAGGATAGCAAAATCCATGCATTCTTGTAGGTGCCCATAGAATGCATTTGTAAAGGATTTTGTAGCTTGGACAATGTTATCCTTTAGCATGGGGCCTTTGAAACTTTCCACATCGGTCTTAAGTAACGTGAAGTTTGCTTTTGAAAAGTTTTTCACTGTGGTTTCCTTGTCCGGGGGTAGGGGCAGAATGTGGATATCCAAAGTGATTTATTTATGGTCAGATCTAACCAGTGAGGATTTGACTTCCGATGTGGAGCACCGGTCGCCAATGTTGGTGATGACCGGGTCCAATATGTTGTCACCTCTGGTAGGAGTGTTGACAAGTTGATCCAGGGCTTTTGAATTTATAAATTCTAAGAAATGTTGGGTAAGGGAGTTAGTACTTGAGTACTTCTCCCAATTAATGTTTGGGTAATTGAAATCACCCAATATTAGGGTGTTTGGCAGGACCTTTATATTTCCCAGTGTTTCCAGAAATGTGGAATGGAGGTCCTGGGACAGGGTGGGTGATCTGTAGCAAGCTACAATTTGAATTGCAGTTTTGCCCGTTGTTAGTTGCACGTGGATGATCTCTGATGTATCATGCTGTGCCACTAACCTGGATGTGTGGGTATCCTTTATGAATATGGACACGCCCCCACCTTTTGTATTTCAGTCCAGGTTCTGTGGCCGAAATGTATGGTATGAGTTGTAGCCTGGTAGTGCTGGGGTGATCTCTGGAGCCTTAAACCAGGTTTCTGTTACTGCACATATATCGATTTTCTCCTTACTGAGGAGTGCCTCAAGTGTGTGCATTTTGAGGTTTAGACTTCGGGCATTGAGTTACATTACCCTCAGTTTTTTGTTACTTGTGCTATTTATGGTGGTGGGTTTGTCTTTTGAGCCTTGCCTAAAAAAGGCACTATGGGGGTGGCAAGAGCCCTGGCCAGTATTAGAAAGACTAAGGGTGACAGGTGCAAGCCATCTCTAGCGAAGCAGTGTGGCTTGTCGATCATGTCATCCCAGGCGGACAGACACTGGATCCCCTTTGAATGACACCAGAAACTTAGCCAACTGTTGAAACTGATAATTTTTTCTTTATACTGTGGTATCATTCTTGGTGAGGGCAGGATGCTACTAAGGGTCAGGGTCATACCGGCCTGGGCTACAAGATCAGAGAGCTCTTCCATGTCTCTTTTCATGAAGTCCAGGGAGGTATGGCTCAGGTCATTCACACCAACATAGACAATGACAGAGTCATATTTGTACTTCTTCTGGAGTGACCTGAGTGCTTGTGTTATGTGGTGGATCTTGGCTCCCGACAGGCAGCTAACAGTATAGGTTCTTGTGTTTGTAAGGCACCCTTCTCCTTAGTCAGCCTAGTGAGTGAGACATCAGTGTGCCTGACTATAGAGTCACCTATTACTAGTATGTTGGGTATGTTATTTTGCCTTAAGGTCTGTGATTGCATGGCACACTGGTTTTGTGAAGTATGTGTTTCATGATTTGAGTTGGGGGGGTGGAGTTTACTTGGATGTCTGCTTTGGAGGTCTCTGTTGCTTTTGCAGATTTTTATTTAGAGCTTCCGAGTATGTTTTCATGTATTTATGTGTGTTTTTTGCCGGTGCTGGTTTAATGGGTCTATGTGAGACTGGTGGTGTGATGCAAGTATTTCCCTTCTCCTCTTGGCTGTCTGATCCAGCCTTGGGTTGAGAGAGCTTAGCCTCCAGTTTGGCTGTATAATTACATCTCTCACACATGTATTAGTGTTTGGTGGTAGGAGGAGAGGGTTGTCTGTGTACTTGAGGCAGTTGTAACATTGCCTCAAAATGCCCAGATTTACCAGTTAGACAGGAGAGTATGCCTGAAACTGCCCTTCGGACATGCCTGGATAGGTACAGTGAACTGTTTTACTGAATGGCTGGTAAGGTTAAATAGAGAGCCTTGTCCTTCTGTACAGTATAGGAGGGTCTAGTGCTAGGGTTTATAAGTGCTTGCTATGAGTTTTGAGCAAGTGCTGGGCTGAGAAATGAATGGCTTGAGTGCTTAAGTTGAAAGTTTGTCTAGTTCCAAGGGAATAGCACGGAAATGAAAGAGATAGAAATAAGCCCAAAATGGCCAATAAACTACTAATTTCTGGGCTGAAACCACTCCTCCAGGGACAGATAGGCTGCTCAATGCTCCCTTCTCTCACATGTGAACAGAGAAACTTCCTTTTATCCAGGTAAGGTATGGGCAAACATAGAGATTTGTAACACAGCCCTGAATTCAGCACTTAACCTGAAAACTAGACTATACTAGCTTAGAAAGGTGGGAACAAGTATATATTTTTTTTCAGAAAATAAAACAGATACAATCAAAAAACTCTTTAAATACACAGAAAAGGATACTTATTGTTATATATCTCAGATCAGAGTTGTAGTCAATGCCACTAGTAATAAAGTTGGAAGAAACACAAATACAGTAAAAGCAGATGAATGGAATGCAATTTATATATATATATATATATATATATATATATATATATATATATATATATATATATATATATATATACAACAATAGAAAATGAACAACTGATTTAAACAAGTTACCCAATTAACCAGAAAAAAAGCTCAAAACTGGGCCCTGCTCCAGCAGTCTTCAATCACACAAGTTCTAACTGCACACTCATGCTGCTAGGGTGTAGGGGAACCTTCTCCAAAAATAGATGGCCTGAGTCAGTGATCAAGTTATACAAACAAAGCTAGATTCAGCAAGCCTGAATCTGGTCTATGCTGCAGCAACAAGGCACACCATTTTCAGAAAGAAACAGTTCAAATAAGCAGGCACGATAAGCCTGTGACCAGAAATTCCCAGCTCAGAAGGGCAGAATCCAGCCTCCCACAAGAGTGCAGACCACAAACCTTCTTAATGTAAAAAAACTGGCCCAACGCCCAAGTGCTTAAACCAGAACTAATACACTTTAGAACAGACGCTAAGCCTTCAATCAGCAACTCCCAACTCAGAAGGATGTAATTTGTAAGCTTCCAGTACTGCCACAACAGTGCAGACCACAAACTTTCCTAATGTGAAACAACTGGTCTAAAGCCCAAGTGCGTAATCCAAAGTCTTAGAATAACAGTTGCAATTTAATTGGCTACTAACAAGCAGTAATAAATTTAGCAGAATAAATGCTATTAAGTACTTTTAAGAACAGGCAGCAAAAGTGAAATAAATAATAAAGTAGGAAGAAACACAAACACAGTAAGCAGATGAATAAAGTGCAAAAAAAGTTTTTTTTTCTCTCCATATTAGGTAGAATGAGCTAAAGACACTAGACTGGGAGGAGTGTCACAGATGAAATATACAGTAGGGAAAGGCAACTGCAAAGCCACCAAGTATAAAAAGAAAAGACCAATAGGGAGGGCAGCATGGGGGAAAATCAACTCAGAAAAATAACACTTTCAACACAGATCAGAAGCCAGTAAATATGATCTAAATCAATCCAGTAAAAGCAATTACGATACTGTAGAACTTTGGAAAGAAGTGCCAAAAAATATGCTTATCAATTTGTATCTTGAGTTGTTTCAGTAGCACTCTTAGTCAGAATTCAATTAGATTCAAGCAATGAATGAATAGATGTCAGCTTCAGATTGTAATATCTTGGGCAAAAAGGGAGAAATCTCAGAGATGCCACAATCGCAGGCTTTAAAGGGAAACCCCTGAACTGCACAATCACTAATGTCAGGTTAAAAACCCTGGCACTTCTATTTTTCTTTCTAATGTACTTTTATCTCTGGGCACCTGCTGAAAATAGATTATGCCAGATGGCCATTCTCATCAGACTAAACTAAATAAATGAATGAAAAAAAAATAAATGAAATAAAATAAATATGTTGATAAAATGTACTGAATGCAGTATTATACTGCGTATAAAAAACATTTTATTCATACTTTCCTATTCTAAAATTATGTTTCATTTCTTTCAGTTGCCTATTTAAAATGCTTTGTCTGGATCTGAGGATGGAATTTGAGGTAAAATGAATATTTCCTTTGGCTTATTCTGTTAGGGAGATAAATCTTTGGAGATGAGTAAGTGGCGTGAGTTTTGCTTCATACACTTTGTATTTATCTGATTAAAAAAATATTCACAAGAAAACCAAATATGTTGCAGAAATTATTCTCACATTGTTGAACCTGAAGCCAAATAGTTTACAGAAGTAGCTATTTTTATGGTAATTCATTTTTCGCCTTATATTTTGTAAAAAATGCCATCCTGCACATCTCAATGTTTGTGCGCAATGTTGTAAAATGGTGTCGTGTTACAAAAATATTTTGTTTTTCAATTGTTTTCTTTAACAATTACAATAGAAAAATGCAGAAATTTCAATAAATAACATATGCCTCAAATCTGCATACCATAAAGAAAAATAGGAGCTTGTGCATGCAAATATGTACACACACACACACACACACACACACACACACACACACACACACACACACACACACACACACACACACACAGTTTTATGCAATAATACCATAGAAATTGAAAAGTTCTTAAATCCTCAGCTACTCCCTAGAAAAGAAATAAAGAGAAAGAGGAAAACTTAACAGCATGTAAAATCAGGTATTGATGTGAAATTAAGGAATTGTAGAATGTGAAAGTGTGCTCTACTAGTTACACGCTGTGAAGTGCTCCAGTATCCAGGTTTCTCAATATTTGAAAACTACAGTAGTGGCTCTGGAAGCTAATGCTGTTAATGGCTTCTTCTTGAAATTTAAACAGTATTTATATTTGTGTAAATTGTTAATGGCTTCTTGCTGGAATTTAAACTGTATATATATATAGTTGTATAAATTGTTAATGGCTTCTTGTTGGAATTTAAACTGTATATATAGTTCTGTAAATTGTTAGTGGCTTCTTGTTGGAATTTAAACTGCGTATATAGTTGTGTAGATTGTTAATAGCTTCTTGTTGGAATTTAAACTGCATATATAGTTGTGTAGATTGTTAATGGCTTTTTCTTGGAAATGTAAACTGTGTATATAGTTCTGTAGATTGTTAATTGCATCTTGTTGGAATTTAAACTATGTATATAGTTAAGTAGATTGTTAATGGCTTTGTGTTAGAATTTAAACTGGATCTATAGTTGTGTAGACTGTTAATGACTTCTTGTTGGAATTTAGACTGTATATCTTCTTCTTCTTCTTTCGGCTTTTCCCAGTTAGGGGTCGCCACAGTGGATCATCTGTCCACTCATGATTGGCAGTGGAGTTTTATAGTGTCGAGCTGCCAGCCCAGCGCCCAACCTTCCACAGAAAGCACACACACGCACACACTTAAACTGTATATATAGTTGTGTTTATTGTTAATGGCTTCTTGTTGGAATATAAACTGTATATGTAGCTGTGTAGATTGTTAATGGCTTCTTGTTGGAATTTAAACTGCATATACAGTTGTGTAGATTACCATAGCTAGCAGTCATTGAAGCACTAGTAGACAAGTGGCTTTAGTTCAGAATCTTAATATCGCAATGAGTTTCACTACAATGTATTACAGTTTGTGACTTAGCACAGTCCTTTTTTGGGATTGTCTCTTTTTTTTTCACTGTGGTACAACTGCATATATAATTAAGTGGTACAGAGGTTAAGCCCACCACAGTGTGCTTTTAGTGTTTCCAACTCACTAGTCTCGATACTCATTTATCAGAAACCAGTGAGTCGACTGAGCGTTCTTCAATTGGTCTTAGGTAAACCCTATCATTTCGTAGTAAGTGACGACGTTTTGGATCTCAGCTCAGTAAGATGTTTGAAAACCATCAGACCCTTGTGAAGTCTCATTTCCCTTATAACATTTCACTTGTGCTTTAAATTCCGTTTTAATGTTGAGGTTTGAAACATTTAAAATGTGTCATATTCTGGAGCCATGATAGGTGCTGGGTCTCAACCCATCTCTCCTTTCTTGCTGGTTCTATTATCTATTTTAATCAGCTTGTTGCAAGACATTATTTTTGCCTCATGTACGCTATATAAAAGTTATAACATCTGAAAATATACTAAATCAAACAGGGTAATATAAAGTATAACCCCTCCCCTAAAACAGATGAGAGCAAAAAATAAGAAAAGTGTTGCATCCAAATGTTTTCTGTATCCTTCTTCCTCTTCGCTTTATCTCATTTCTAGGGTGTAGATGGGGATTTTGGAAGTTTTCTTTTTCAATATTCATAACTTCCTTCCTTCACGTTGGTTCTTAATTTGGTGAGATATCTGCACAATTTTATTGTAGCAATACCTATCAGGAAAAAGAATGTAAGCTGCAACTGCCTGAACATATCTTGACCCAGACTACCACATAGACTATATCTGCACGAATAGCCATGATTTGTCCAACCAGGCACACCAGTGGAGGAGGTAGCAGTACATGATCTTGACTTAACTGCATGGTGGGTGATGCTCATAATATCTCCTGCATATAGAGTCCTAATGGACACAGTGAAGGCACTCGTGTGTCTGCCCAGCATGACAGTCACTTGGGCATATCCTTGATACATTGTCACTCTATCTGTGCAGTGCATCTTTTGCCTATCCATGGTGAGGCATCTGCCTGTGCCTATATTACCAGTCCTGCACATTTGTTGATCCAATCCCATTGTAACACCCATGTCAGGAAATGAGTGGGATTCATTGGTACTGAAGTCCAGTGGCCCACAACTCCTGATCCTTGTCCATGTGCTGGTGTATGGACACAGAACAGTGATGTGTGAGTATGATTTTTGAGCATGATGTCCTTCCATGGCTTTTGGACATGTGGAGACAGGGTCCTCAGGCAAAAGAGCTGTGTTATTATGCCCTCCACAGTCTCCATTGCTTGCAGTAGCACTATAACCTGACACTGTGCTTCTGTAAGGGCTCCATCATCATCATCATCAGTACCTCATATAACAATGACATCAGGCATTCCTTATTGCATGGTGGAGGATCTCATAGCTGCAGCACCTGTGAAAACAGGCAGATGCACACCTGTGTATACCACTGTCAATATATGAGAATCCCAATTCTCAGTGATGCAACAACAGTACAAATAACAGCTATGCAAAAAAATATAAACAAACACACCTTTTGTGGTATGTCTTTGTGCCTGCATCCCAGATGTGCCTGTACAGGAGATATGATGGTGTGCCATCTCTGAGGTAATAGCATTGATTTGCCACTATAACATGTTATTGATGTAAGGAAATAACTTGGTTCATCCCCACAAACAGGTCATCTTCCACTACCAGGCCTCTACCTAGTATCAGGATCCTTTCATTCTTTATAGACAGGGACAACAGGAAATTGTCCGTGGCACTGAGCATGATCTGTGATGGCAGACCCCAGCTAAATCTATCCCTGTGATGGGCCTGGTGATCACCCAGCCTGTGGCCACCAACTATATTAACTTCTTCAACCAGATTATGCCACAAATGTTATAGGAATGCCTGGTTGTTCTTCAGTATCCACCACATGTTGTCATAAAGGCCTGTAGTAGCATGTTGTTCTCTGCCTGGGAGAACATTTTGAATTGCTTCCACTCTATAGGTCCCGTGTATCTACCTGCAGACATGGACATACACCTATGCTTAATAATTAGGTACAGAATATGTGCAGCACCAGCTGAACTGGTTTTACACACACACATACACACACACACACACACACACACACACACACACACACACACACACACACACACAGATAAATCACACATAAAACCCTACAACATAAAGGTGCCATGCATAACGTATTGCATTATCACAAAATTTTTTTTATCAAATTTCTTTTAATTAAATATTTGCCACAAAATATGCAGAAAAAGATAATAATACATATATATAAATATATAAATATATATATGTATATATATATATATATATATATATATATATATATATATATATATGTATGGTACAGTTGACATTACAGAGTGCATACCACAAGCATGTAATAATAGTTATTGCCCACTTTACTCATTAACATCCCTATTAAGTAGAATTACCATTTGTGTTATACAAGGATATGGTTATAGTATAAGTTAGTCCAAGAACTTTTATCATATAGCAGTTCTCTTGTACATTATTTTAGAATTGAGAGCAATATTAGATGTATAACATCAAGCTACATAATGATCATCACATGACATTTCTCTGTAACAGTCCATTGGGGCAAAGTGAGACTGGACTGTGCTGTGCCTTGTACTCTGTTGTCAGCCTGCATCTGCCTGTGCCTAAGAAAGAGATATCCAGTATCATTTGTATTGATAATTATACAATTAAATGGTTTACTGTTGAAACCTGGAAACTGCATGAGTCAACCGGTCACATGGTCGACTCTTAATCCTGAATCTGGAACAATGAATTCCAGCCAGGTTGAAAATAAATCCATCGACACCCATAGTTCGATGTATTCAACATAGCAGGAGGTGACATCAATCACCCATGCTATGCATCTTCACATACTGTGACATTCCAAAGTAAATGGAACGTGCATTTTGCTATTTTTCAGTGGGGCAAGTTCCCCTGTACCCCCACACCCCCTGCAACTTATATATACCAACTCAAGATCACACTACAGTGAGGAAATGGGCTAATTCCCTGTTCCTCACTGAACCTGGATCTCGGTGCACAATGCAAAACTCAGATACTCGAACTACACTACCCATTCGCTGTAGTATATTCAATGTATTTTTTTTCAAACATCTTTATTAAATTTACACATATGACAAAGGCAATCTTACATTTATATAAATGAAAAACTTGCAAAATGATATCACTTTAGTTGCAAACAGTTTACATCACAGACACCATTAAAACAACTGTAGTTGTAAAGATTATACATCACTTATAAACCATCCAGTCATTTTCAGTTAAGCATTATATGGCTCATTCAAATCCTGCCTCTTAAACCTCATTTCTGTTCCGCATATACTGTTCCCACAATTCCCATTTCTTCCTATGTAGTTTGCTCCTTCCCTTTTCTAAAGATCCCAGTTCCAGTTGTTTTATCTCTGTTACTATATTCACCACTTCTAGTAAAGTTGGTCTAGACTTTGATTTCCATTTTCTAGTAATTGATATTTTTACAGCCACCTTAATTAGACTCAGCAAGGCTTTACTATTTCTGGGCGATTCTGATTCTGTACCATAACACAAAAAAATAATTTCCCCAGTCAGTCCATTCTGCTCACCCAGCATTGCCAACAAAGAGGTCTGCAGGGAATCCCAAAAGTCTGCCAGCTCATTACACTCCCCAAACATATGTTCCCAGCTACCTCTTTCTTGCCCATCACACCTCCAACATTTGCTATCTACCTGAGCAAAAATTCTTTGAAGTCTACTTGAGGTATAAAATACCTATGTAAACACTTCCAGGCAAAGATTCTAAATCTTCTAAACTTTGTTGCGTATTATTTGGGAGATATGCATATATCCTCCATTGTCTTTTTGTGAATTGCTTATACAGTCCATCTTCCTAATCCTTTCTAAGCTCCTCTCATTGATCCTTATAATTATCATGCAATATTTTATATGCTTTGCTAGGGCGGCCACGGTGGTGCAGCAGTTAGCGTTGTCACCTCACAGCAAGAGGTTCTCCAGTTCGATCCTCGGCTGGGGTGCCTTCTGTGTGGAGTTTGCATGTCCTCTCTGTGGTCGCGTGGGTTTTCTCCAGGTGCTCCGGTTTCCTCCCACATCCCAAAGACATGCAGTAGGTGGATTGGACACTCTAAATTGGCCCTAGGTGTGAGTGTGTGTGTGCCTTCTATGGAAGGTTGGGCGCCGGACTGGCAACTCGACACTGTAAAACTTCACTGCCAATCCTGTGTGCGGACAGATGATCTGCTGTGGCGACCCCTAACCGGGAAAAGCCGAAAGGAGGAGAAGAAGAAGATTTTATATGCTTTGCTAATTATTCTTTTTTTGACAGCAGCTTCGGTTCTAGACACTATTAAAAATTCTACTAGTGCTGGTCTTTCATTTTGGAGCATCCTATTTCTTTTTCTTTGCCTATACACTGATACCAATCCTGGATAGGGAAGGCAATCTCTAACCTGCAGTCCAAATTAATTTTTGGCCTCTTCCCATTCTATTACCTTTCCCTTTCTAGTTATTTGCTCCCAATACATTGGTTCCTTTGCCAGTTTTCTCCAATAAATTCCAGCCCCCTCTTGCCTATCATCTGTATCCCTGACTACAGTCAACCCTATCGGCAAAATCTCTTTTCTCAATTCTCTTGCTGGTTTGGTTCTTAGAACACCCCCTGCTATTTTATGAATATAATACCCTGTATGATTTTAGTTGTTCTCCTTAAGATTCTCCATCCAAAATCCCAGTCTCTCATCTCTTGAACTTCCTCTATTTGTCAGCATCATTCTTTCCCCTTTGACTTATAGTTGTTTTGCTTGTGCTATGTATAAGAGCCTTAAAATACCCCTTCAAATCAGGTAATCCTTGTCTGCCTTGTTCTTTTGGTAGAATCAACTTATCTCACTTGACCCTTGATGTCTTCCCTTCCCAGATTCTTCAATTCTTTTTTAATTGGTATCCACAACTTCTCCTCCAGTTGATAAAAGTATGCCTGACCTGTGTATAAGACTAAAGAGACTAAACACATTTTAATAGCTTGCATCTTAGTGTCCATAATATAACAAAACTTCCAGTTTCTCATTTTTTGTATTATCTTCTGTGTAGTCTCTTCCCACATATCCTTAACTGCCACCACAGAATCATTTCTAATCCATAGTCCTAAATACTTCATTTTATCATGTCCCCATAAATATGGATATTATTGGACCAATTTGTGTGTGGGTACATAATTTACCGCTATTGCCTTTGTTTTAGCTTCATCAATTTTGTATCCTGAGAAGATTTGAAACTCTCTTAAAATGTTCCTCAACACAGTAATGTCTCTTTTTGGTGTTGTCATGTATAAAATAATATCATTTGCAAATAGAGCCAGCTTTTCCTGACTACCATCCCAATTATATCCTTGAATTTCTGAGTCTCTTATTTTCTTTGCCAATGGTTCTAAATATGCAAACAACAAAGGGGAAAGCAGACAGCCTTGCCTGGTTCCATTACTCAAGCAGAAGTTATCAGAGAGGACTCCACCCACTTTAATTCGCACCTCCAATCCCTCATATATTCTTCTAATCAACTTTATAATTGCATCAGGAAAGCAAATGTTTCCACTGCCCTGCTAATGACGTCCCATTCTACTCTGTCAAATGCTTTCTCTACATCAAGACCCACCAATATGGCACCTTCTTACATTCTGGTTCCCTCTGGATCATCAATGTTCTGTTAATATTGTCAAATGTTTGCCTCCCTCCAAAAGAACACACTGATCCATATTTATCAATCAGTTTTGGTATCACTTTTGCCATTCTTTTAGCTATTACAGCCATAAACTTCAGTATTGAAATGGGCCTGTATGAAGCTGGATCCGATGGATCTTTACCCTCTTTAGGTATTACCATTACCACCACCTTCTTCCAGGATGCTGGTACTTCTCCTCCTCTTAAAATGCTGTTAAAAAAACCTTCCAGATCTTTATCATTTTTTGTCCTCCTAATGTCCATATTTCCACAGGAATACCATCTATTCCTGAGGTCTTTCCTGTAGATTGGTTATACATCACCATTTTTATCTCATCCCTTCCTATCCTGTTAGTAATTGAGCCTCATCTACCACTAACTTTGGCATATTTAATTCTTTCATAAACATTTCCATTTGTACCTTTTTTTGATTTCCACATTTCACTGCTTTATACAAATTTTCATAATATTTCCAAAATATTTTGTTGGTATTCTGTCCATTTGAAAACTGGCTTTTGACCTCATGCCAGTCGACAGCAGTGACTTTGTGTATTTAATTGTAAACTCAATTAAACATGTTTTCATATTTCTGAAAATAGCCCAACAGAAATGCAATTAAAGTGGAATTTATTGTTGTTATGTGAAAGCTTATGCCTGGTTAACAACATTGTTCTAAGTGTGTATGTCTAGATTGTATGGTTTGCAAGATATGAAAATTTGCTAGTGAAAGTTTAGAAAAAATATAATTTGGGGTTTGTGTTTATTATATTATATTACAGTATTTATGGAAAAGGCTATGAATGCACTGACTATTATTACTATAAAGAATACTTCTGACTTATAATATTGTTATTTGTATAGTTTTAATAGCTTTTATTGTTCACAAAATATTTACATTTGTTTATCTTATATATTTTTTAAGTTTATTTTTCAGAAAATTTTCTGGAATGCAAGATGTGTGTAGGCTGCTGGAGATGTTACATTCCACACCACCTAAGTGTTAATTATTCTTTTAGGAATGGATGAGCTTTAGCTAGATTTTCTGCCTAGCGTTATGAACGATAGAAACTTTAGGAACAGCTTTCCCATAACATCAAAGCACTGTACCCAACTCAGGGTTTAGAAAAAAAAAAGATGCCCTTACATATTGTAGAAGTTCCATTTGAGAAAGTAATGGAAGTGCAAAGTGAAATTTTAGGCCACTTGTAAAATCAAGTAAGTGCCATAAGTATTATCCTGTTAATCACTGAATATGTAGCAAAATTTCCTAACATAGTATCCATATGGAGAATTAATGAAAAGTCTATAGCAAATTAACTAGTGCTAGAGCAGGAATTCTCTGAAAATTCTTACCGGCCAAGACACCTCATTCATGTCTAGATCAATCCTTAACCTTTTTGAAGTTAAACATTAAAGGACAAACAGGCAGACTAGCTGAGAACTTTTGAAAAAAAAAAACTTCAAAATTTGTGTTATGAAAGGCTATATAGAACTGGGTAAGACAAAATAGTGCCCATGGCTTCTGTATCTCCTCTTTGCTGAAAAGCATTGACTGAATTCATAGCATTTGAACTGTCATAAGGCAAACAATCCCCTCATTTTGCTAGATACAGCAAAAGAAAATAGGAAGCTGAAGTACCCTCTTAAAGAGTGTGATAGACTATTTTGCAGGACTGCAGGACATGCTAGACAGGATAATGTCTGCAGTAAGAAAAAAAAAAAAAAACTCGGGGATTTAATAAACTCCATGCAGGCTTCACACAAAACCTACTCAGAGTTTGTGTTTGCACTGTGAGTAGCAGCGCTAGGGTTAACACCTGTCCCACTTTGCGAGGGACAGTCCCTCTTTGGGCAGTTGTGTCCTGACAAAAAATTGTAAAAATGGCAAATGTCCTGAGATTTTAGGATAAAATTATTTCCTATATTTTATGTAATAGTTTCATAAAACAGTTATTCTGTATCTAAAATACCTAAATGTTATAAGAAACAGAATAAGCAACTAAAATGCTACAAGAATAAGCTTTTAGTTAGGCAAAAAAGTTAAGTTCTATCCTTTGTACTGGCCGTGGGTATGTGTCGGCCTGTAAAATCTGATGTTTGCAGCAAAAATGTCCCACTTTGGCCATTTGAAAAGGCGGCAACCATAAGCAGTGCTAATTACATCTTCATGCTGTGCACCACATTTAAACATAAGCAAGCATGGTTTCTTGGCTAGCAACAGTGTTGCTGGCCAGGAAACCAAGTAAATTAACATGGATAGCAGCAGACTTGTAGATCATTTTACCTATGGGCAAACTTGGTCTGCAGGACAGTGTGGAATGACACAATGGTTATGAGGGTTAATAATATAGCAATGTATATGGTCCAAACACATTACAGGACAGTATATGCAGTACAGAGTACTGTGGAGTCCCATTTCAGGCATTCTGTACAAAAGCTGTGCAAATGATCGGTAATGTTACATGGCCTGCCATGTAAAATAAACAGTCAGGGGAAGTGTGTGTATTGAGTAGGGACACACAGATGAACTGTAGGAATGAACACAGCAAAAAAGGACATGTGAAATATCTTAATGTACAGCACATGAGGACACGTAAATTAGAACAGTTGTAGCAGGAACATTAATCATATATTGACATGATACAGGATGGACTGCACAGTGGAAATGTATATTACATGACTGTCACACAAGGTGACATAATAATGGAGAAGGATGTCTTTGTGATATAAGCATCCTGTCATGAGCAATGGAGAGGACATCTATCAGGGATGTTATATACAGTAGGGGTTAGGTGCATATTTTGAAACCGTGCAGAATGAGTTGCCTAAATATAACTGTGATGTCAGCAGAGGTCTCCACCCAGTGGGACACATAGTTACAGGCTCATGGACAACAGTAAACAGAAGCAAGCACAATCAAGGACAATATCAGAATAATACCACTGGTAATCACATGCCTCTGAGATAACATATGTGATTGTGAGTAACCATGGATGGTTCTGCATGAACACACTTGTACAACTCTTATGAGATGTCAGCAATCTATGAGGGTAGTCAAACACATTGTCCTGACACTGTAACATGTACTGGAGGTGTTAGTAGAGATACTACTATACCCATCTGTGACATTATGATCAATCCAGGGTAGATGACAGGCATACATGACATATATATAGCACAACTCACACTGTCATGAATATAAGCAATGCCTTCAATATTGTCATATAGCCATGCATGTACTGTGTCATCACTGGAACAGGTATCACACATGAATCTGATATAACACTTTGATGGGAGTTCTGCAACATCAAACAGTAATGTTTGTGCAACAAAAAGAATACCTGGGTATGGCCAATAAGATGTGTGACAAAGCTTCAGTTACACATCACTGGAAGGTGTGTAGTGAGTTACATGAAGAAGAGTGCATTGTACTCAGTTATTGGTGTGATGAAGGCAGTGAACTATGGAAGTGTTATGGCCTTTGATGTGGATGGCCTGTACATACTCAGGAGTTGTGTTACATAAAAGGGACTAGTCACCACTGTGTGCACATGCTGGTGGATGTTCTGCATACCATCTACCTCAGTACATAGGTCACATACCACTGTTCATAATGATGTGATGTCTTCATTATCATTGAGTTGTGCATTTGTTGTCATAATGTACCCCTCTGGACTATATGAAGAGACACATTTGAACTGTCGGACTGTATGTCCCTGGCAGGTATGACTCTAGCCTTAAGCTGCATTCTACCTTCACCCAGGATGATGCCACAATATAAACAAAATTAATGGACTTCAACAATTGGCTTAGCTACTGGTGTTAATCCAGGGGTATCCAGTATCTCTCATTCTGGGCATACATGGTCAACAAGCCACGCTGCTTTGCCAGAGATGGTCTGAACCTGTATCCACTAGGCTATTGAATACTAGCAAAGGTGCTTGCCTTCCCCATAGTGCCTTTGTTAAGCAATGTAAAAGCAACAAAAGTTCAAACACAACAACAGCTATTGGAGGCAAACTCAACATTCTGCTGCTTAATGCTAGGAGTCTAAACAAGAAGCTACACTGGAGGAAGTGGCCAACCTGCTAGCTGACAGATTTGGTGCAAACTTCAACCCCCTGGCCCTACCAGCCACACACCAAAGCATACCTGACACCATTGGCCTGCCTAGTATCTCTAGATATTTGGTCATATCTGCTCTCTCTAAGGCTAAAAACCTCAATGGCACCAGATAGCATCCCAGGTTGCAAGAGTAAGCAATCTAAAACCGGACCTAGCAGATCAAACTAGTGCCCTCTTTAACCATAGCCTAAGAATGACTTTGTTCCAGCAGAGTGGAAAACAGCTGCAGTAATCCCCTTGCACAAAAGTGGGCCATCAACCAACTGTGGGAACGATAGACCTAGACGTCTAACCAGTCTCTTCTGCAAGGCCATGGAAAGAATCATCATGGACCTTATCAACAAGGACATAGCTGACCTTCAAACACTAGGCCCAGCCCAATTTGGCTTTGTTAAGTGTAGATCATGCTTATTAAACCTAGTAGACTTTTTCAAGAAAGTCTCCAAAGGCCTGGATGAAGGTAAGACAGTGCATACCACCTCTTCTGATATGGCCAAGGGGTTTGACACAATTCCCCACTCAGGTATCATTGATAAACTCTCACAGCTGAGAATTAACCGTTACATTACTAGATGGTTCTCCAAATGGTTCACTGACAGAAGACATGCTGTCAGAGTTGGTGACTCAGCCTCTACCAGTAGAGCCGTCATCAGTGGCATACCACAGAGATCTGCGCTGGGCCCTTTACTGTTCAGAATCTATTTCTCAGAAGTCCAGGCTAAAGTATACAGCCTTTGGCTTACCAAGTTTCCTGATGATTGCAAATTGGGTGCAGTCACTGAGACCACCAACAATGTCAGCATATTACAGGAGGGGCTAGCACAGACAAATAATTAGTGCCAAAGCAACATGGTCTGAAAATAAATGCAAAAAAAAACATTATTTTTGCCTTTTTCAAAGTGGAATCCCCTGCTAATTATAGCATTGACAACACCCCTCCAAGCTCAAACTCAATTTTTTCCATGACCTGGGAACACAGGTAGATAGCAATCTGAACTTTGACCACCAAGTTTCCACAAATGTAAGAAAAGCCTTATATGTCATGCACCTCATAAGTCAGGCCATCACATCCAGGTCTGAGGATGTTATAACACCACTGAACTTGACCCACATCAGAACACTAATAGAGTACAATCCTCTCTTTTGCAAGTATCTCACCAGACACCTGCAGCAGCAGCTGAAGAGAGACCACAGGAGTCTCTCAACAAGAAAATACAGGGCCTACATACCATGCCATGAAATGCGTAAACAGACTAAATGTCCTGTTACTGTACTCTGTATCATATATGATGAGGTGAGAGGTGACTTGTGCCTAGCCTACAGGTCAGTCTCTGACCCTGCCCTGATGGAATGCTGCACATCCACAAATCTAATGGCACAAGAGTCACTCATTCTAGAGATCTTAACCTAGCCTGTGACATTAACAGAACATGCTTGGGATGCATCTATAGCTGATGACATTGGCAGAGTCTGGTGAGAGGAAGATGGTAACAGCAATATTCCACATGCTGGTATACTTCACCCTCTTTCCAAACAAGCAAGTGCACAAACACACTGATTTTTAGAAGGCTGACTTTTACAAGGCTGGAAGACAATTTATAGTTGATGATTCTCTCTATTCGACCTTACCAGCCAATCAGTAAAACAGTTCATTGTACTTGTTCAGGAATGTCCAAAGGGAAGTTTCAGGTGTACTCTCTGGTCCAACTGGTGAATCTGGGCATTTTGAGACAATGTTACAATTGCTTCATGTACACAGATGACCATCTCCTCCTTCCATCAAACACTAATACATACGAGAGATGAAATTATACAGCCAAACTGGAGGCTAAGCTCTCTCAACCCAAGATTGGACAAGGCAGTCCAGAGGAGAAGGGAATTACTTGCATCACACCACCAGTCTCACATAGACCTATGAAACCAGCACCAGCAAAAAACACACATAAATACAAGAAAACATACTTGGAGGCTCTAAATAAAAATCTGCAAAAGCAACAGAGACCTCCAAAGCAGACATCCAAGCAACCACCACCCCTCAACCCAAACCATGAAATACATAATTCACAAAACTACTGTGCCATGCAATCACAGCCCTTAAGGCAAAATAACATACCCAACACACTAGTAATAGGTGACTCTATAGTCAGGCACACTGACGTCCCACTCACTAGGCTGAACAAGGAGAAGGTTGCTGTTAGCTGCCTGTCAGGTGCCAGGATCCACCATATAACACAAGCACTCAGGTCACTCCAGAACAAGTACAAATATGACTCTGTCATTGTTCATGTTGGTATGAATGACCTGAGCTGTACCTCCCTGGACTACATGAAAAGAGACATGGAGGAGCTCTCTGATCATGTAGCCCAAGTTGGTATGACCCTGACCCTGAGTAGCATCCTGCCCTCACCAAAATGATACCACGGTAGCGAGAAAAAAATGATCAATTTCAACAATTGGCTAAGCTTCTGGTATCATTCAAAGGGGATCCAGTGTCTGTCAGCCTGGGATGACATGCTCGACAAGCCACTCTGCTTCAATAGAGACGGCTTGCACCTGTCACCCTTAGGCTTTCAAATACTGGCCAAGGCTCTTGCCACCCCCATAGTGCCTTTTTTAGGCAAGGCTCAAAAGACAAACCCACTGCTGTAAATAACACAAGTAACAAAAAACTGAGGGTAATGCTACTCAATGCCAGAAGTCTAAACCTTGAGGCACTCCTCAGTATGGAGAAGATCGATATATGTGCAGCAACAGAAACCTGGTTTAAGGCACCAGAGAGCACCCCAGCACTACCAGGCTACAACTCATACCATACATTACGGCCTCAAACCCAGACCGAAATACAAAAGGCAGGGGAGTATCCATATTCATCAAGGATACACACACCTCCAGGTTAGTGGCACAGCACGATGCATCAGAGATAATCCATGTGCAACTAACAACAGGCAAAACTGCTATTCAAATTATAGCTTGCTACAGATCACCCAACATGTCCCAGGACCTCCGACTCCACATTCCTGGAAACACTGGGAAACATAAAGGTCCTTCCAAATACCCTGATATTGGGTGATTTCAATTACCCAAATATTAACTGGGAGAACTACTAAAGTACAAACTCCCTTGCCCAACATTTCCTAGAATTTATAAACTCAAACACCCCGGATCTATTGGTCAACACCCCCACCAGAGGTGAAGACATATTGGACCTGGTCATCACCAACATGGGCAACCGGAGTTCAACATCAGAGGTCAACCCCTCGTTGGTTAGATCTGACCATAAACTAATCACTCTGGATATCCACATTCCGCCACCACCCCTGGTCAAAGAAACCACCGTGAAAAACTTTTCAAAAGCAAACTTCACGTTACTTAAGACCAAGGTGGGAAGTTTCAAAGCCCCCATGCTAAAGGATAACACTGTCCAAGCTGCAAAATCCTTTACTAATACACTCTACAGGCACCTACAAGAAGGCATGGATCATGCTATCCCAAACAAAACCAAGACTCACTCCTCCAAGAAAAGGAAATCAGTCTAGTGGACCCCTGCCATAAACAAGCTATACAATAGGAGGAAACTAGTACAGAAAAGAGTAAAATCCCAGGAAGGAAAGACATCCCTGATAAGTATCAGCAAGAAACAACGTTCACTCATGAAATTATCCAAGGCTAGCTTCGAAAGAAAAATTGCCATGGACTCCAAAGATAACTACAAGACATTCTTTAGCTATGTCAAGAATCTAAGTGGCAATTCTCAGATCTGCTTGGAGTTAGTGCAGAATGGCACAAAATACACTGAACCGACTGATATAGCCAACATCCTGGCAGACAGGTTCAGTGCAAACTTCACCCGCCTCTCACCCCCAAAACGGCCCATAACTATACCAGAAGAATGTAGTGCCTCTGAAATCGCAGACACTCAGGTTAAAACAGCCCTCTCCAAAGCTAAAAACACAGAATCAATGGGACCAGATGGTGTCCCAGGCTGCATCCTACACAAGCTCAAAGATAAACTAACCCCTCACCTAAACTCACTGTTCAAACTCAGCCTCTTCACAGGCTACATACCCAGGGAGTGGTGCACAGCAACCGTTATTCCACTCCGCAAAGGTGGGGCCACAACAGACCTTGGGAACTATCACCCTATAAGCCTGACTAGCTTGGTCTGCCTAGCTATGGAGCACATCATAATGGATCTCATTAACAGAGACATTGGGAACCTCCAAACATTGGACCCTACCCAGTTCGGCTTTGTTAAGGGCAGATCATGCTTCCTAAACCTGGTGGACTTCTTTGAGACAGTTACCAAGGCTATAGACGAGGGAAAAGTGGTCCACACAGCCTACCTAGACCTCACAAAGGCCTTCAACATCATTCTCCACTCAAGTATTATAGACAAGCTCACCAGCCAGAACATAAACCCCTACATCATGAGATGGGTTGCCAACTGGCTCACGGACATAACCCACATGGTAAGAGTTGTGGGAGCTAGGTCTGACTCTAAACCGGTTACAAGTGGCGTTCCCCAGGGCTCAGTCCTAGGACCCCTCCTGTTCAGCATATACTTTTCAGAGGTACAGGCAAGCACAGGAGGACTATGGCTGACCAAGTTCGCAGACAACTGCAAACTAGAGGCTATAACTGACTCTCTGGCTGACACAGATATCCTCCAAAAGGGTCTCACTGAGCCAGATACCTCGTGTCAAAGCCATGGCCTTAAGCTAAATGCCAAAAAGTGTATAGTCATCCCCTTTGGAAAAAACAAAGTACCCACGAACTATCACATAGGTGGTAGCCCCCTAAATACGGAAGATGTAATAAGGGATCTAAGGACCCAAGTAGATAGTAACCTCTCCTTTGATAATGACATTGCCAAAGTGGTTAGAAAATCCTTCTATGTGGCCCACCTAATCACAAGATGGTTTGCATCCAGACCAAAAGTGGTCATTGGGCCCCTCCACACATCACTCTTCAGACCCATCATAGAGTCCAATGCCCCATTTGGAATGTATCTTATAAGACACCTGCAACAACTGGAAAGACCACAGAAGTACCTCACCAAGAGGATCACTGGCCTCAAGCAGATGCCCTATGCAGCTCGACTGAAGAAACTCCAGCTGTACTCCATTGCATACCACCTACTCAGAGGTGATCTCTTCCTGACATACAAGGCCATGTCCAACCCAGAATTGATGGACATGCTCCACCTAAAGAAAGCCATATCCCATCAAGCCACAAGCTCCAGGGATCTAAACCTCACCAGAAGAATAAATAGGACATGCTGGAGGGATATATTCCTGTCCCAGAGACTTCCCATGCTCTGGAACAAGATTCCAATCTACATTAGGCAGAGCTCCTCGCTAGCCCTCTTCAAGAGAAACCTTGACGAGTGGATGGAAAACATAAAGTTTACCCCAGGGATAACTTCACTTCAATGGATCTGATGGATAGAGGCACAAGGAACTAATCTAAGGGGGTGGTGAAAGGCAACACATTCTGGCTAGGCTTATAAATGCATTCGGGCAGATAGCCTAGTACCTACCTATGAACCTATGACATTTTCACTGGATGTTTAAGAGAAGATGTTGGGAGGCCTGCAGGAAATGGATGTGTAGGCATGTCCATCTCTGTAAATACTGGTAGTCCATGGGATTATAGTGGTAACTGCAGGATACACAATTATGCTGCTTTGACTAGACAGTCAGACACACACACACACACACACACACACACACACACACACACACACACACACACACACACACATATGACTGTTGTGAGAACAGAACCCCTATTTAAGTACACAGACTAGAGAACACAGTACATTATGCAAGCACCATGGCACTAGTATGACTTTTAGGCTGCAGGACAATTTATAATGAATGACAACATCACTGGATGTTTAAGAGAAGATGTTGGGAGGCCTGCAAGAAATGGATGTGTAGGCATGTCCATCTCTGTAAATACTGATAGTCCATGGGATTATAGCGGTAACTGCAGGATACACAATTATGCTGCTTTGACTAGACAGACAGACACACACACACACACACACACATGTGCACACACACACACACACACACACACACACACACACACACACACACACACACACACACACACACACACACACACACACACACACACACACACACACACACACACACACACACACACACACACACACACATGACTGCAGTGAAAACAAAACCCCTATTTAAGTACACAGACTAGAGAACACAGTACTTTATGCAAGCACCATGGCACTAGTATGACTTTTAGGCTGCAGGACAATTTATAATGAATGACAACATCACTGGATGTTTAAGAGAAGATATTGGGAGGCCTACATGATGAAATGGATGTGTAAGAATGTCCATCTGTGAAAATACACACACACACACACACACACACACACACACACACACACACACACACATTAGTTGACTGCTGTGAGAATAGAATCCCTAACTACCTAAGTATACAGACTACAGAACTCAGTACTTTATGCAAGCACCACAACACAAGTCTGACTTTTACAATGTTGAAAAACAATTTAGAATGGATGACATCATCACTGCATGCTTGAGAGCAGATGTTGGGAGGCATCTCTGAAATGGATAGCTAGCCATGTAAACTGTCAAGGTCTTAAATGTCTGAAATGGATAGCTAGCCGTGTAAACTGTCAATGTCTTAAATGTCAGCATGTTACCACATTGATGAGTGTGCAATGTGTAGTATTTTTCTGTTGTTTTTTCAATGTGCAGGTATACTATAAGAGGCAGCTTTATAGACTATATGCAAACAGCCATCTACAATACTACAACTACTGGAAAATCTGATGTGCAAGGTATATAAGAAGCATTTGTTATTTAGCTCTGTAGTGCAATTGATATATTTGTAAAGAAGTACTGAGAGACCAACCCCAGGATTCAGCATGCGGCCGTGCAGGAATAAGTTATTCCTGCATGCCAGAGACCATTCCTGTGCAGCATTGCAGCATGCCATGCATATGTATGAAGTTGCACTGCCATGCTATAAAATGGACACAGTTCTGTGTACAAGTGCATGGGGTGTATCTGAGAGCAGAGCTCTCACAATACATATGCCCCCTGCACTCCAGAATTGCCGTTCGGCAATTTCAAATGAACAGGAATGCTTGTAATGCCCCCAACCCATCAGGGTAAGACATCTGGACAAAGCCATAAGGGACAATCATCCCTACCAAGCCATAAAGTTGATAGAATAACAGGTTTAGCATAAGCATATAGCACACCTCTCAACCCATCAGAGTAAGGAATCTGGACAAAGCCATAAGGGACAATTGTCCCACAAAGCAGAAAGTTGATAGAATAACAGGTTTAGCATTAGCAGGGATATTCTGAAGGGTACAAGGAAAAAAAACACAACAAATATTTTTTTTTTTATAAATCCAATAAAGTTTAAGTGAAGCTGCGCAGGTGTGCCCGTTGCTTAGCTATGATTAGTCCAGCTTAAACAGCTCAAGACGTTAAATAGCAAGAGACATCCAACTTAAGCAGTGCTGCAATAGTGAAGTGGTTAGAGCGTACACTTTGCAAGCAGCCTTTCCCGATTCAGTGCCCACTGTAACCATTTTACATGTGAAAGCAGTACATAAATATTTTTTTTATAATTATCTAGGAAATAACATAATATTTGTTAACCAGAGTACTATAGTAGGTCCAGACATGAGGTGTCAGTGTAACAAGGTCGTGAAACCCCCATATAAACACAAGTGCCTCATACAGTATAGTCATACATGAATAAATGTAATGAAAGCATATGATGAGATGTCAGGGACAGTAAACACATTTCTAGTATGTAATGAATGATGAATGAATCCCATACAGCAGATATTGTATAAAATAAAAAATAAGCAATGCTAAGCATTGCACAGCTCTGGTTACCAGGTGTAAGCACTGTGTAAATATGACTGCTAAGCAATGAGTAGCCCAGCTAAGTGGATTTACCCATTGGTAAGCAATGCGGAACCTGCCCCTTTAAGCACTGCCAACCTTAGCTAAGAAGGTTTGCCCGTAGCTTAGCTTAGCTCAGCATATTCAAAACCATCCAATCATGGCAAAGGCTGGGAAATCGTCCATATTTAAACTCCACAGGCAGGAATATAGCTCATTACTGGTTACAGCTTTCCACTGTAGCAGTATCGCAGGAGTTGGTGAGGGCATGCACTTTCGGGCACAGTGCTGGGGCATACAGGAGTCCAAGGTCATGGTAGGACTCCTGGTAAATAACCATAATGAGAGACTGCTGCAGGGCCAGTACCAGGGCTCCCAATATAAAGTGGAAGCCTGGGACCATCTCGCCTGCAATCTCATCAGTACCACTGGTATACCTCGGACTGGTGAGCAGGTCCGGCACCACTATGCTGACTTGAAGCAGAGAAAGTGGAAAGTCTTGGACCAGTGGGTCCAAGAAGCAAGGCAGAGGGGTGATGTCCCAGCAGTGTGTAAGTATTCATATCAATAACTGTTTACTAAAGTCCAACCTGTGTATGTGATGGCTAGATATGCCTAAATATTTCTCAATTCTCTTTATAGCTGCAGCTGAGCGAGCTGTGAATCAGGAAGCCCATGCTAGCAGGTTGCAAAGGCTGCATCGCAAGGCTGGTGAGTAACAATCCTGCTTGTATTAGTCATACCAAATAAATATAAAGTAGTAGAAAGTCACCTGGCAGTATAAAAACTGTGTATGGGTTATACTGAACAAACCAGACAATATGACAGTAATAGTCCCATATAGGTCATATTTCAATAAAACCATAACTGCCTGGCAATAAAGTTCTAAATCCTGGACTGGTTGTGTTTACTCTGGTATTGTATGGCATTTGTCCAATGGCAAAGTGTACTATCCCCCTTACTCCCAACTACCATAGGTGTATGACAAGGCTCCATATTAGGCCCACTTCTTTTCTCCTTATTTACCAATAATCTCCATACCACCAAACAGCATGCTTCAATGATACAATACGCTGATGATTCCACTCTTATCTGTTCAACTCCATCACTTCCCACTCTACAACAACTCACTCAGGAATCCTTTAGCTCTGTGGAAAGTTGGATCACTCAGATCCAACTTATCCTAAACCCTAATAAAACCAAATTACTACTTTTCACCCACAACAAAACCATTTCCACCCCTTTATCCTTCACTATTTCATCCAAAAATGGCACTATTATCTCTCCTTCTGCCCATACCAAACTCCTAGGTGTTGAAATTGATAAAAATCTACTCTTAGATGCAAAAAAGTCCATAAAAAATCGAACACTATATAGGCACAGGAAATCTCTCTCAAAACCAGCATGGATTACCCTAGCCCAGACTCACCTCTTGTCTTCCCTAATGTATGCTGCTCCAATTCTTACAGCTTAGAAAACTTGACCTTGCCAGACTCAAATCATGCTATAATAAAATCACCAAGTTTGCAAACAACTCCACCTTTAGAACCCAACATTGCCAGGCTCTAAGGGCACTGCAATGGCTTGAACTTCCCCAGCTACTAACCTATTACCAATTAGTCACTGTCTACAATGTGGTAACACATCCAGAAAAAAACCCTGCACTAGGCCAACTTCTCACCCACTATAATACAAATTGTCCTCTCCTATCTTCAGACAAACTCCTCCTCTATATCTCTGGGGATAACAATACTGCAAGAAAAGCACTGTTCTGCCACTTCATAGCTAGAACCTGGAATAATCTCCCTCCTGCTCTGATTTCTGCCCCTACCGCTTCTCACTTTAAAAACTCACTTAGAACACACTTAAAGAATAATAATAATAATAATAATAATAATAATGCCCATGTATTACATAAGTCCTCCAAATTATTCTACTTATATACCTCACTTCCTAATATGCCTACTGTAATATATATTACAGTCTAGGTCTTCTCCTAATGCTGATTGAATTTTTATACTTATTCTGTTATTAATCATGTGTAACTATTTTTCCTGTATATATAGGTCTTGTTATGTCTTCTGCTGTATACTGTATTTTAACATATTGTTTGAAAATTCTCTGTATACTGTATTTTAACATATTGTGTAAAATGTTACTTACTGTGAAGCTTTTCTCCCTGGGCCTCTGCTGAAAATGGACCTGTGTCCAGTCGGACCATCCCGGTTAACAAATGTAAAATAAAATAAATAAATAAGTGTTGCAGTCTCTGAATAGTAATGTTGTGTTAACTACTGTTACCCACACTGTGCTACATAAAAAATATGTCTAGAAATGTCTGTACAAGACTGTTGTAAGTACAAGGTCTGATTGTACATACAAGAGAGACTTACACATAAAACACTGAAGGAACAGACAGCAGTTTCTAAATACTTCAGTCTGATGAAATGCAACGTACTGTATATTTAGCACACACAGCCATGGTTCAAATCCTGGGAGTGGTAGCAGTAAGCTGTATGCATAAATCATACCTCTCAACTGTACGGATTTTTGCAGACTGTCCAGATAATTGGCTCATATGTTAGGCCTGTTACTCTGTCTCCCTGGTAAATCACTGGGATAATCCCAGAATTGTAGTCACTAAATAATGACATACATTTGATTTTCAGACCTCATATCCTTCAGAAAATGTATATTAAAACAAATCCTGTTATTCTAGCAACTCTCTAAGTTTATAAGAGCAATATTCAAAATATGTCCCTATTTGTACTCCCATGTTGTCAAGCTTTGTCCACAGTGTGTACATTAAGAGATTGAGAGGTATGTGCATAATATTAACTAGGAATATAGGAATATGTGTAGAAACAGTCAGGTAGTGTTAACAAACATTCTCCCCACAGGTCTTTCAGATAAGAAAACTGTAACTGCTTGGCAATAAAGCTTTAAATCCAGGACTGGTAGTGTTCACTCTGGTATTGTATGGCCTGATATGTAGCATTCACCAGCATCTGATATCAGAATAGTACTGTTGTGTCAACCACTTTTCTCACACTGTCCTACATAAAAATATGTCTAGGATTGTCTGTATAAGACTTGTAATTATAGGTTCAGATTGTACAACCAAGAGAGACTTACAAAGAAAATACTGAAGGAACAGACAGGTCTAAATTCTGATGAAACAGAAATTGTTGTATTTTTAGCACACACAGCCATGGTTTGAATCCTGGGAGTGGTAGTAAGCTGCATGCATAATCATACCTCTCAACTGAACAGATTTTCCCAGAATGTCCAGATATTTGGCTCATATTTTTAGCCTGTTCCTCTTTTTTTCCTGGGAAATCAGTGGGATGATCTCAGGATTGTAGTCACCAAATAATAACATACATGTTAGTGTCAGACTTCAAATGCTTCAGAAAATGTATATTAAAACAAATCCTGTAACTCTAGCAACTGTCTAAAAGTTTATAAGAGCAATACTGAAAATATGTCCCTATTTGTGCCCCCATGTTGTTAAGCTTTGTCCAGATGTTGTGCAGTACGAAATTGAGAAGTATGTGCATAATTACAACTAGGAATCTGGGAATATGTATAGAAACAGTCAGATTGTGTTAAGAAACATTCCCTCCACAGGTCTACCAGGTAAGACAAGTAGAATTTAGCTATAAGACAGTTGAAGTATACACTGTGTACAAACATACCACTGCCCAAACCAAGGCCATAGGGTATTGTAATAATACCTGTAGAGCAATGATCATTAAAGCTGTGAGTACTGCAAGAATATATAAGTTGTTAATTGACATCTCCCGCACCCAACATATTTGCATCAATAATCTAAACTCACAAATCAGTGGGTACGTTTACACCAAACCTACTGTTGGGACATATGTCCTATTGTTCAGTAAATATTTAAATGTGTTTCTATTAATGTTCCATGTTGAAAAACTATCATTGGTGGCCTGTTACTAACAATGTAACCTGCTTGCCATTGTAATGGCCACTGTGGTTCCATATATGCATGTGTTCTATTTGCTATCCAACTGTTCCAAATCTGGTGTTTTGGGTTAATAGGAATATCTTTGCATGCTGTTATAACTAATCCTGGATTGTGTTGACTATTACTAACCCACATATGTTCTAAAACTGCAACACCATAGCAGGTTTGAGAAGGCCGGTCCTAGCGGACCCACCTCTCCCATCTCATTTGGCCATGGCACTGGGCCCCAACACATCTAGGACCGACCCCGTAACCTCGTCTGCTGGTCCTGTACCACCTGCTGGTGGAGCTGCCTCAGGGTCTGGTGTGTAGGGATAGCCACAGAGAATTGGGAGATCTGCTACACCAGCTTAAGGGCTGTATGGTGCAATTAGAGGATCAGCCTGGCCCTCCTGCTCAGCCTCTAGCACAGCCACCTTCGGGTCATGAAGGGGCAGTGGTGATTGCTCATGGGTGGGGACCTCAGTCCCACTATTACCATATGGGGTCTCATGGGCTTTTGTTTTCCAAACACCCCTCCCCGTCAAAGGTGTTTACCCCCACATTTGTCACATACCGGCCCTGTATGCTTTCTTGCCTGTCTTTTCTGTCTTCCAACCCAACTAACCTCCCCAAATATACCTACTATCCTTCCCAAACATCCCACTCTCACCTTAAAAAAAATAAATAAATAAAAGAGGCAATCTGTTCCCAAAAAATTTTGCCCCATACATAACTGTCCATTTTGTACATGTGTCCACTGGACACATGTAATCTGGTCTAATTGGCTTCACAACACGTTATTGTTGTCCTCACCCCTCTCTCAGTGGTTTGAGTGTCCAAAAATACCTCCAGATTCAGTATGAATGCACAGCTGTTTGTAGAAGAAATGAACAGCTATGAACCTTCCCTACACTCATCCTGCACATCCCTAGCTACTTTCCCTATTGTCTTTCCCTCTTTGCACCCCTTTTTTCACCACTTTCCTATCACTACTTTTTTCTTTTCTTTTAAAGAAACTAGCATGGAGGTAAATGGGAGTAAGCACTTTTAAGCAGTGGTAAGCAGGATTAAGCCTGTTTGCATGGCGGTAAGTAATGCCTACAAAGAATAAGCAATTTTCTGGATAACTGTCTGTAAGCATATTTAATTGGAAGTTAGCATTACTTACCGTCATGCAAACCCGCTTACAACTACTTAAAAGTGCCTTAATCACTCTGTATCCAACAGCCCTTGTTCTGCCCAGCAACAAAACAATCAGCCCTTACCAGTCTCGACACCAGGAAACTGCATACTATAGCCACAGCAATTTACCACTAAACAATCTGAGCTGTAGATATTGTGTAATGTTTTCTACAACATATCATGCAGCACAGTCATTCAACAGTAGGGAAAATGTATTTATAAATAGACTAACCTTTAATTTACATGTCAATAATTGTATCCGAAAAATACATCTCAAGCTAGGTCTACTCTATACAAACAAAAAATATCTTACCAAAACAGCAAAACTAACCCTTTCAAATGCCTACCTTTTACCCACGTTACTCTATAGCTCCCAATTTCTCACCAGCCTCAACATTGGACTACTAAACAAGTTAGAAACAACTTATAACAAGATTGCCAGATTTGCTGCGCAAAATTCTTACAAGTCCCATCACTGTCTCTCACTAAAAGAACTAAATTGGTTAGAATTACCTAACCTGCATCAGTATAATCAGTTTCAGATTATTAACTCCATTCTCTACAAACCCTCTTTCTGTCCAACTATCTCATCTCTAATCTCTTATTACTTACCCACTAGATTACTCCGCAGTTCTGAACAAGGTCTACTAAAAGTCTACAAACCAATGAGCAAAATGGGTGACTTACTCTATAGCTTTAACCCTTCCAAGGCCTGGAATAGCCTACCACTAGATATAGGATCCCATGAACATCCCAATCAATTCAAAACCACTACAAAGAAATACCTTCATGAAAAATGGACCTGCCAATGTAATTATCCCCCATAAACACTCCCCATAACATTCTATTTCCCTTCTCTCTTCTTTCCCTTCAATAAACAAACTTCTACTTCATCTTCTCCTCTTGCTACATCACTCTACAAACATAACTAGTAAAATATTTCAGCTATGTAACTATTGCACTATTATGTATATAATGTGATTATGAATGTATCCCTCTGATGAATGCATTTCTATAGGTATTTCACTTGCCACAGTGTAATGTATGACACTGTAATGCAGTAATGTGTGGTACTGATGAATGTATTCTATATGTATTCCATATGTAAAATTTCTATTTTTCTGTTGGAGCTTTTCTCCTCGGGCTTCCACTGAAAACGGGCAATTGTAGCCCAGTCAGACAAACCCTGTCAACAAATATATATAAAAAAATGTGTGTGTATATATATATATATATATATATATATATATATGTATATATATGTATGGAGCGCATTCGGACATTGGATCCACACTCTGAACCTTTCACTGCAAATCATCTGACCAAATGCACTGTAAATGGGGGTGAAGGGGCCCAAAATATGGAACTGTTCTGCCTTGCAACAAAATAGCCAGCACTTGCAATACTTGAACCCAGGACCCTATACAATATAGCCACAACAAGTTACCAGTAAGCCATGTCAGCTGAGAGATGGTGGGATGATTTCTCTAACTTATCATGCAGAACAGTCAGTCTACCACAGGGAATGTACAGTGTGGAAGCACTAAACATTCTAATGATACACACACACACACACATATATATATACATAAACATATATATATATATATATATATTTTTATATATATATATATATATATATATATATATATATATATATATATATATATATATATATATATATATATGTGTGTGTGTGTGTGTGTGTGTGTGTGTGTATATACACAAATACATACATATGTAAATATATAAATGCTTATATATATATATATATATATATATATATATATAGAGAGAGAGAGAGAGAGAGTATATATAGAGGGTGCACAGCATATCAAACAGCCGTCATTCCTACAGTTGCCACCTTTTCAAATAGCCAGTGTCTGATTCTTTCCTACTAATGACAATTATTGCAGGAAACTTATACCCACACACAATGCAAAGGACATGACACCACACACAGTTTGCATACATAGAAATGTTTATTTGTGTACTATTTCAGTTGTTTATGCCATTTCTTATAACATTTAGGTGTTTGCAATACATAACTGATTAATGCAACTGTCAAAGAAAACATATGATGCAGTAATCTGCAAAACATAACATACTTTGCTGTCTAGACTAAAGCCTTCAAGTAGTACAGCAGTAAAAAACACACTTGCCTTGAAGATAAGAATCAATCAACACTTAATTACAGATGTAGTTCAACAGCTTCCAATTGCACTCTGCTCTCAACCCCTAGGGGGAAAATATCAGTTGTCACAATGTAAATGTATCTGTTGCATAACAATGCTTAACTTAAAATGTCACTATCACTCTGACAAACAGAACTGTGTGTAAGACAGTAAGCTCTAGCCCACCACTGTTCCCATGGTGAAATGTATGAAAATGTACAGCCACATACCTTAATGTTTCTTATTACTGATATGCCTCACAGCCTAGGTTAAAAACATTTCATACTCCTCCCCCATAAAATGTCTTACAAGGGCATATAACAGTGTTCTTCATACACTGATCTCCAGACTGTGCAGGGTCACACATGTTTTGTCCAGCTGTAGACATCATATATATGGACCATACCCTACAATTTGTGTGGGAGTCCACAGCATCACTGGAATGATAGCAGGAATGTCAGCAGTAGATAAGGATACACCATTACCTATCAGCCTCTTACTGCATGACATCTGGACAAAGCGGGTATATAGGTGGAGGACAGAGACTGAAACACAGGGCCATATTTGAAATATTGCTGTTATACACTGTGAAAATTGCTGGTGTTACAGGATTGGTTACAACATACCCTTACTCAGGAATATG